>NC_041355.1:23660061-23905061 GCF_900634415.1 Cottoperca gobio | reverse complement strand
GGTATGGGGCTGGTTGGGGCTAAACTTACTTTGAAACAATGCTCGGCTTCCAACTTTGTAACAACAGTTTAGGAACGATCATTTCTGGTTTGATATGACAGTGCCCCTGGACACATTTCATGCTTCCCCTTGGTCAGATAACACGAAGACACAGTTTGTTGTTTTATTTTTGTGCAGACCATAGACAATGATCTTCCTTTCAACCCTACTGATTCTGGTAGTTTGGTCGTCTTCAAAAGCTTCGTTGTACTTAGAAGCAATAGCTTTCTTCCACAGTTGTTTGTTAAGTGCACCAGAAACACTCAACAGTGATTTGATTTATTTTAGAAATGTAAAGTAAAAGATCGAGACCACTCTCTTATCCAACTCACACTTGTGAGTCATGTCTTATAACTTTATCCAGCCTAGTGAGGATAAGACCGAGATAAGTACTTCTGTCCCGCCCAACCTGTCTTCTTGTCAACAAAAAACAACCGGTTTGCCAGATTCAAATCTGAACACATTACATTTTGGGGCGGATACAAATCACGGGGCAGATACTCAAATTATGTTTCTCTTCCGTTAACATTGCAAGATAAGGCATTAGTGCTGCATTCCTGTGGTGTTGAAGTAATTGAAAAAATTCACTTTCATTTATTTATTATTTTATCTCATTCAACAGGCTTTACTTGTATAATTACAGCCGCCTCTCGTGTTCTTAGTTAAAACACTTTGAGACTACTTTAAGAAAAGTGCTATAAAAATAAAGTCATTATAAAGAAATGTTTTTCTCAGTTTCGTGTGGAACTTGATCCCTGACCTCAACTCCATCCAACACTTCTGGGATGAAACGGGATGCTGACTGCGAGCCAAATCTCTGCAGCCAGTTTCCAAAATCTTATTGAAAGCAAAAAAAAAACAGAGGCTGGTATAACGGCATATTATTACTAGTGTTTTTAGAATGAGATGTTCAACCAACATCTAAGGTTGTAGTGTTTAGGTGTCCAAATACTTAAGACCATATAGGATAGGTAGGAGCAGCACATCATTAGGTAATTACTTAAACGCCCCATAGTTCTAGGTGGACAGATATTCCACAATCCATAATGCACTTCATAAATTAAAATGGCCTGGTGCCCATTATAAAAAAACAACAGTACACAAACCACACAGTGAAAACTATTGGAACTTATTGACTTTTGGAAATGATTGTTGACCACACGTCACAGAGATATCGGACAGGCAGACAGGATGAATGAACAAAAGTACACTTGAAATGTTTACAGGTTATAAATAAACTCATACTAGAGTTCTATGGTTTGAATATCAAAAATTATATACCTTTATGGTGTAAAAATGTATTTATCACCTACTCAAGTTTTCAACCCAGAATGTTTGCCACATAACACATTTCAACTAAGAGCAGTTGTCAGCCAATTACATCAAATCTGTATTTTATTACAGTTTGAACATGAATATTGGCTTTCAATATGAACAGTGTTTTTCTTCAGTTAGTTTTTTTGGGTTGTCCATTTGTTTATTCATGTGTGATTCAAGCCATACCATTTTCTAACTTTTCATTATAATACATTTAGACTTTGCAAACCTGCAGCTCTGTGCTGTGTGCTCTGAGTGTTGAAAGTCATTATCTAAAGTATTTACATATAAATCTTGTTTCTGTTTGAATTCCGTGTTGGATAAATGTAGTAATATTTAGTGGTATCTGTCAGGTCCTGCTGCATTTCAGCACTGTTAGCCGGCTCTATTAGAGGAGCCTGTCAGGGGTTGGAGCAGCCAGTGACCTTTCAGACAGCCAACACACGCGGCAGCCTCGAAGTCACCTCTTCAGCTTTAACTTGGCATGTGAAGACTCTGCTGAAGGCTCCCCGACACCCACCAGTTCCAGCACATCTCTCTTTGGATGCACATGACACACAAAACATACACTAATTTGCTCACACACGCATCCCCACAATAAAACCACACAAAGCTATTTCAACATCCTGCCAACCTTATGTACGCAGTCACATGTCTCTCTGACGCTAGCTCTTTCTTTTCCTCTCCTTCTCTGTGCCTCTCTCTCTATTTCCCTTTTTTATCCACACAGTCACACGCAAACACCCTCAGTGGATCAATCTCCTCGGATTAGATTGATGGTCCGCATGCCTTCTGCTGACTAAGGCGTTTCCAAATATGGTGAGTTATTGGGAAATTATGCTTAGCTGCCACTCTATCTGGGATGGTGATGCACTTTATCAATCGTGATCTTTAGCTGCTGTCACCGTTGTACCACCCAGCTTGCCTCTATGACCTGACACTGCTTGTGGAGACAGAGCAGATGTCACTACTGGCGTAATAAATGCATCCCAATGAGTTCAGTCGTTGGTTCTTTTTTATCAATATTACTGAGAGAAACATTACATTTCCTAGATGAATTTTAATGCAGTAAACGAGTGGTATTGATTCATTTGAAACAAACCGACATTGTCCACTTTCTGGCAGAAATGGCGAAAGAAAAACAACAGAAATGCCTGTGTGTGGTCGCAGGGTTAGTGAAACAAAGGAACACCAAATTTCTCTTTCCTTTCATGCCTGGTCATTTCCATATGTCCCCCATGCTCTCCTACCCATCCATCACATTTCTCTCTGGGCAAGACAGCTGTCTGGGGCTGAAGCATATTCACAGTTCAGCAGTCCATCAAATTGCACCAAATACAGTAATTCTTCAGTCAAGCTAGAGCAGGGGGTGGAAGGGTGGGAGGCACAAAGCGTCAAGGAGGCAGAGTTGTGTTGGTGAACCCTGCCAAGCCTTTGGACACCAGGCAGTTTTATGACATGGTCACTTTGTATTCAACATGTAAGTCCTATAAAAATAGATTAGAGTTTGTCCTCAATATGTAAATGATTTCTTTCAAACATCGGAAATAAACCGTATGAAAATTGACTTATAGGCTTGAGGATGGCTTGAAACAAAAGGGCTATTGACTCCGTACTATAAAATCTAAAGTCACATTTACTATGAAATCAGTTTTCTTGTTGACTGCAGATCTCAGCTGTGAAGTTGGAGATGTTACTGTCTTTAATTATTCTCCCAAAAAAATGTTGATGTTATTATAGGAACATATTTTTATGTTGCTTACAAAACAACTGCAGGACTTGTTTTATATTTCAATCATTTGGAAATGAAAACCAATCGACAAAAAAAGAAATCACCCATCTGATTCATGAAACCAGTATCGACCAATGGACTGTTCTTAATAATAAAAATAATAACAAATCCATGAGAGAGAAATTGGAAATGCTGGACGAACTGCACATGTGTAAATTAAGAAGAAGTGTCATTTAAAACAAGAAATATCTTCTGTTACGTGAAGATCTTTGCAACAGGTGAGTGCAGTGGATCAATAATTGGAGAGGCTGCATTGTTCATTGTGCAGTCTGGAGTTCCTCTGGATGGTGGGGTTCAAGTGGTAGTGGGTAAAAACAACATGCCACTAATTCCACACACTGTGCATCATTTACTGTGAAGAGGTCTCTGTCATATGTTGTGTTGGATAGTTATATGGCATATACGGTACCATGTCACCTATTGGTGTGATTGAAACTATAATAGTATTATTTTTTAAAAGACGGCAAACAAAGGAATAACTCAAATATTTTGTTTGAATATAAAGACAAGTGATATTGTAAAATACAGACACAAATAAGGCCTATTCAGATTTATTATCAACCCAAATAATTTAAAAGGCAAACTATTTTAGTTGATGTCACCAAGAAAAACAAGAACTTTATTATTTTTCTCGACTGGCACTGGGAGAAGACAACATGTGGCGGCAGTAGCTCAGTCCGAAGGCCAGTTTAAGTCCTGGACGGACCAGCTGCGGAGTGTGGACCGGTAGTTGGAGAGGTCCCAGTTCACCTCCGGGGCACTGCTGAGGTGCCCTCGGGGAAAGGCACCTAAATCCTCGTAGCGCCCCATAATTCTGACACACACATTTTATGCATAAATCACGAAAATACCAAGAGAATAAAAAATAAATTAAAAGAATTCCCAAAGGGGACAAATACATTATTATTATTACTCTAAAAGGATTCAAGTGTTGAACGGGCACAATGTAGTAAAAAAATAAAAATAATACCCGTTTCTTAAAATCATGTTTTAGTTTCCATGTCAGATACCTCATACTGTATGGTGATGTATTTGTCCTTATCTCTCTTATTGTTGATTCCACCATCTTAACTGTAAATAAGAATATAGAATAAATATACTTTAACTGAAAAAAACATGCAGATGAGGTAGCTCCACAGTGGAAATTACACCCTTGGTACACTATTATTATTAGCTGGCCTGCTTATTTCAGTCAAACAATCAGTCAAGTTGTTACTCTATTCCCCAGCATTCCATTGTGTATGAGAAAATGGTGCTGATAGCTCAAACATGAATGTCACTGCAACAGTCCACAAGGTTGCAGAGGACATGAGATAACAGGCTCTTGAGGAAATCAAACGTGAAGGTGCCGGGCTGATTGAAGGAAAGCTTGATTTGTCTACTTCTCTGGTGGAGAAGAGAAAGAGATGCCACACGGAATGACTTAATGATTGATATGCATTTTGTATGTAACCACTAGGATTTATTGTGCAATCATTTACAGATAAAAGATAAAACAGGCTGCACAAAAATGTACACCGACAGGACATAGTGGCTTGGATCCAAGATGCAGAACACTTTTAATTATTTATTTCAGTTCTTCCTGTAAAAGACCAGCACTATTACCTAAAAGACAGTAGTCCACAAGAAACAAATTCCAAATGTCACTTTAAAACATGAGGCACAAGCATTTAATTTCCTCTAAATATAATTGTGAGGTCTATTGTGCGGAGGTCTTTTTACCCCTTTTCTTTTCCGTTTGAGAGGTTTATGACTTTTTGAAAAGGCTTGGGTTTGAATGAGGCTTTGTTCTCTGTGGGGCATGTTGATTCTTAGTTTGAGAGTGCCTTGTTAACCCACTAAGCAAGGACACAAGTGCACTTTATTTAATGCATGAAGGTGGCACGTAGCCAACTGCTACACATCTTTATATTATGGCAGGCTTCACTCAAATCCCCACTATAAAAGGCTGCCAGCTTCCACTTCCGCACTTACTCATTATGTTGAGATCAACCTGTGGTGATCTTCTTCACTGTGGCTTGTCCCTCTTTTCTCTCTCAAGAAAGGTTTAAACATCAATGAATGCAAATGAAAAGCAGATTATATAATAGATGAAAAAACCTTATTAATGGGAATTCAGTCCCCTACCTGCATTCCTACCTTATTATGATGGAAATGTTTTCATGCCCAAGTAAGCCAGGGAGCTGTGCTGTATGGGGCAATGTCTCCTGATAAGTTCCCTGAAGACAAATTGGTCCCAGGTGAGGGGCTAGACCATTCATAGACCTCCTCTAAAGCTTTAGTAATGACTCCCTCCAGGAGGCAGGGGAGCTCACAAGTGAACACATAGTGGTGGGGTCTTTAAATAGTAAATGGTAAATGGACTTGCATTTATATAGTGCCTATCTAGACTTCCAACCACTCAAAGCACTTTTATACTACATGCCAACATTTACACACACTGATGTCAGGGCTGCCATACAAGAAGCCAAACTGCTCATCATCTAATGCATGCACACACACACACACACACACACACACACACACACACACCGCTGTGCATTCCAGAGGACACTTTGACATGCAGACTGGAGGAGCTGGGGATTGAACCACCAATCTTCCAATTAGTGGGCCCCAGCTCATTGGCCTTGTCGGGCTCTGTTTAAAGAGACAACATGAGGCCGCTACCATGTGGTCTCACCACCTGCAAAGACAGGTGTGCAGCCTTGTTCAAAAAAACAAATGGCTATTGTGATGGTGGAATGATTCTTCTCTGGTGGGGAAGAAGATGGATAAACTATAGTTATGTAACTTAATAAATAATGCAGTTCTTCTTTTTGACAGGGTTGTCCATGGTGAGAGGCAAAGAGAAAAGTATTGACAGCTGCTTTACTGAGCCGGGGCAGTTATACCCATCTGTCAGAGGTCACAGAGGTAGTTTAAAGCTGGAAGACATTTGCCCTGAGAAGACTCTATACAAAGTCAGGTAGTCTTGACAGGTCTCTTTAAGGTTGCATAGAGATCAGCCACGGAAACTATGGACTGATAAGCAGACTGGAGTGGGGGTTTCCATTGTTTAAAAGTGCCTATGCCAAAATAATGGACAGGAGACACCAACAAATTGTCGAACCTTGGATTTCGGATGAGCAATGCCTTGTAGTGGAACTCTATACCAAGTCTTCATTCTTACAATAATATTGGAGGGGGCATGAGTGTTTGCCTGTCTAGTCTGGATTTGCTTTGTGAAGGAGCCTCCTTTAAGGATAGGGTGAACCCACGGATGCTGAACCAGCTTGCAGTAGGACCACTGCTCCTTTGCATCAGAAGGAATGAGTTGAAGTGTGTACATCTTATCTGGACACGTGTCTGTGGAGAAGTCCAACTGAAAGATGAACCTTAGGTAGATCCAGAGCACATTGGAAGGATTACATATCCTATTTTACCAGGGAATGTAATAAATGTAAATAAAATGTGGAAAATTGATGGAGATTGTTTCCTTTTCCTACACTTTGGCACATCCATTTAAGGAACTGTTCAAGCTAAAGATCTTTTATACTGAAACAAAGGTGGAAAATATTCACAAAAACACACAACTTTCACTCAATAAAAATACATTAGAAGATGACTGAGTAAGGGACATCATATGTGGACAAAATGCCTTTCACAGAAGAAATGTTCAACTATTGTTTCAATAGAAGTAATATGTTTGGGGGGGGGGATAAGATGTCTGCCTCCTCCACTTTGCCATGACCCTAGCAGGCCACACTCGGACAGGACAGTAATGTAAGGATCGGTGACAGAGAGAGAGTGATCTTTGGTCACTTTATCGCTCTATAACTTAAACTGCATTATTTCCCCACAGCCAAGGGGGCAGGGGCTGCTTACACAACCATTCACATAAGACCATAAAACTGAGCCTTCAAAGGGACTGATTAACATTTAGATACAACGTGTACGTTAATCGGGTAAATGTGTGTGTCTAAAAAATGTGATCAATCAATATTCCCCCCAGTGGCCAGTCTCAAAGAAGATACCAATGCAATGTATCTGAAGCACTCTCAGGAAACCCAAGTGAATCAAACCCTTTTTATTCCTGTTGATTCCAGTTTTAGTATTCACCGAATATATCCATTTAAGAATGCTATAGTTGGTGTGTAACTATGCCTGAAATGTTATCGTTGCCTATGGATATGTTAACCATAAGGTTAAATAATTGGTCACATAATGAAAGGGTGTGTCTGCAGAAGGAGGGGGGCGGCAGCACATCAGTTCAGCCAATCGGGAGACGGCCCATGTGACTGAAGCTACAAAAAGACAGAGAAAACCCAGAATGTTCTCTTAGTCCTCTTACGCTTTTTCTTCTTCTCTCTTGTTTTTTTTTCTCTTCTTGTTCTCTTGCCTATTATTTGTTCCCCGTTTAATCTCTACATCATCAGCCAAACTTATCCGGACTTTTACCCTCTCTCTTGAGGTTTTTGTTTTTTTGGCGCAAGCAATCAATGTGCGAAGAGCTCTTTCTGATCCACTGAGTTCTCTCGCTTACAAACTTGCCAAAGACTTTGAATCTGTTCCAGCCTGTTTTCTACCCCTGTGTTTCACAAGCCAGGAACTGGAGAAAACAGTGCTCAGTATTTACTTTGTGTACACTATCTCCTCCACCTCCTTCAGCACCACCGCCACCCGGCCTTCAATCGAGTACTGTAGGTCAAACTTTGCATTTCTGCATTCTGGGTTTAATGCTCCATCAGATATTGAGTATAGGGTAAGAGATAGTAGTAGATTCTCCCAACCAATTGTCCTGTAGTCGAGTGTAAGTCATTCCACTGGTCCGTTTTCAGGACTTTGCCAAATACCTTATTTAGTGTATGCTGTTAATTGTGTAATCTGCAATCTATACATTCATCATTAATTGTATAAATGTATACATAATATGCTTATTCAGTAGTCTGTATTTTTTAGTAGTCAATAAATTATTCATTTATAAAGAACCTGATTGTGTGCTTTTGTGTGTTTGAAGTGTTTACACCTCTTTACACCGGCTGAACCTTTTGAGACTGTATTAATTAATTGTACTATTAATTTTCTCTCTTTTATAGAGAGTGGAGCTCTGGTATTAAAGTAACTGCAAGTATTTTATTTCAGTTTCAATAGTCTAAATAGGGTACTTATAAATAAATAATTCTAAATTAAGAGTTAAATCTGCTACAAGCAATCCACGCTAAACATTGCTCATTATGAGAAACGAGAGGCTGCTTGTCAAACAAACAAACAGCAGACAGAACTCTGGACAATAGGTACTGATTACATCTGAAATATTAGCTCAGTTAATTAACTCCAAATCCTGGTTGGGTAAACAGTGCAGTAGTTTTGGAATATCAGCTCCTGGCTTTGAATGAATGTGTCAAACTGACAGTAATTTCCGACCATTTCAAATTGAATGATAACATTTGAAACCTGCACCGGCAGTGACTAGAATTCGAAGTTGTTTTATAGAAAGAAGATCCATGCTGGAGAACGAAATGCCAATACAAATAGCGTGACACCACCTGAGACTCACAACTTTTAGTCATATGTTAAAGTTTGAAATGTTAACCTACTTTGCTCCCTGTAGGGACAAGTTACACAACTTGATACTTTTGGAATTGAACATCTCAATGAACAGCATTGAAACATATAAAGAAAAGAAAACAGTCGTTAGACTCTGGATTCAGAGAGCCGGCGAGTCCTTCCATGCAATGTTTTATTAATGCTGCCTCTCTGCCTGAGGGGTAAATGTTTCTTTTCCAGTGCCACACTTCCACTTTAAGAAATCAATCATTCTGCTCACTAATGGCAGATCATCGGCACTGTCTGGTTAGCAACATCTTTTCAGAGAGTCTGTTGCTAAGCTTTTGCACTTTGATCACAAACTGCGGATTAAAAGAGAATAGCACTGATGAAGCTGTAAACCTTCTCCTTTTGATTTGAGGGGTCGGCGATGAGGAATACAGAATTTCTCAATTCTTCGGAGCAACTAGCAGCTCTGTGAAAGATATATCAGTAATAATCAAACTAATGTCTGAATTATCTTCTACTCTCAAGAGACGTAATTATAATTATGCTGGTAACATTACATCTGATATCTGTAGGGCTGAAATAGGCAGACTCAATCTTAGAGAAGTAAGAAGTACAAATAGATTTTTTAGGTGACTTGTGAATATGTGACCCACATGTAAGAGAAGATGACACCTGATAACTAACACACAAGTCATCAACAGTGGTTCTCTCCAATGAAAGAGGCCAGCAGCCATCATAAAGCAGAGGATCCCCTTTAATGAATCATCGCTTCCCTTACTAGCATCTCCATCTCAGTACCTAGCTCCTCCTTCTCTGACTCAATGGAGATATGCATGGATGAGGTGCGAGGATGGAGGAATCCACGCGACTCTTTTCTGCCAGATGAGGTTGCTCAGACAAGCGTCATTTTTTAAAGTGAAATGAGTTCCTTTAATGTATCACCTGTTACTGGGCTGCAGAACATTGACCCTGTTATGTGTGTAAACCTATTCGGCCCTTTTACGTATTGCATGCTGTGTCACTAAACAAGTACACAGTCTTTCCTCTATTTTATTTGCCTCCCATTTACAAAATAGCACAATTTGACACCTAAAATTGTTTAATGTGCATTATGCCGTAGATTTATTCTTGCCTCACCACTATTTATCAAGCACTGTGAATAAAACTCAATCAGATCATTATGTGTGATATAATGATGAATGAAAATGTTGTTTGTAATTGTATTTCACACACTGAAATGCATGTAAGCAATCACAAAAGCTTCTAAGCATTCATTAATAGGCGCATTCCTTAATTTCAGCACATTAGGCACATTAAAAATTATTTCCATTCGGAAAAATTACAACTGCGCTCTGGCTTTCGGTTGGCTCCTTCATCATACCTTTAATTGATTTGCATGTGCCTGAGCTGGCATATATTGGCCTTGAGTGAGGAAAGTGATAACACCAAGGATGACACTGTGAGGGTTGACAGACCAATACATGTTCAAATGTGTAATCAGAAGTGATAGAATTTGCACCCAAGGAGGGAGGGGGGAGTTTCCCTGTGACACCTCAGTGACACCTCCATACCTCCTTCCCCCGGACATACTATCCCCTCTGTGTGCAGGGAACCAGCAGCAGGACTCACTATTCTAATGACAAAGACATATCACCGGCTTACCAGCCACAGACATGGCCAATTGTGTGTATTGGAATGCTTGACCAAGGCACAGGTAGTGCCGTGCACTTTCAGCCTTCAGACTCGATTGTTGTTGATGGCGTGGTGGAGGAGACTCTGGAGTACATCCAGGCACAAATCAGGTAAAAACCAAAAACGTTCCAGAACCGATGGCCATCTCAGCCATCCACAAGAGGACCTAGATTTGCTGCCAGCAGCCTATTTCCTGGGTGTGAGGAACATTCCAAGAAAGAAAATGCAAAGACTGTAACACAGGTTACATTCCCAGTAGTATTAGTGTGTTACCGGAACATTTTGTCCAACAGGTGTATTGTGAGGAGCATTGTAGAGCATCTGTAAGTAAAGGTTGCTTTTAAGCAAATTGGTGCAGTACAACTTTTTACATCACATGTAATGTATACGTCAGTTAACCATCTATGTGTAAACCTGAAACATCAAACATGAAATGTTACTTTTGCATTTTTAAGAGGTTAAAGTAGAATGAAACGGAAAGTTCCACGTTTTAGTTATTTCCTAAAACATTGATTTTCTCTGTTTTATTATTTGCTTTATTAGCTGATACACTCCATCTATATTTAAACTTTTAGTTCCTGTTGAAATCCCACAGCCCTCCTGCTGATTCCCCTTTATTTTTTGTAATTCAAAATCTCTTTCTGATATCCTGGTAGTGTGCAGGTACCATGGCAACAGAAACAAAATCTTCTTCATTTGCTTGCATTATGAAAGCTTGCCCTGAAACTAGCTCTGTACCGAAGTATATGCAGGCAAAACCTGTCTGGCAGACTTCCCTGGCTGGGTTCACGCACCAAACAACAGTGTAGAAAATGCAGAATGTCCACATGGCTAGCCTTGACCGTGGCTGCCACTGTGGGCGGCTGATGGAGGAGTGGGAGAGTGGAGGAGGAAGAGGTCATGAACTGCCCCTCTGGTACTAAATGGATAATTCAACTCTATTCCACTAAAACACCTACTGGAGCCAGGAGGCAGCAGTGTTTGTACAAAACCTCATGCCATCAACAACATAACAAGCTCCATCACCTCTTGGAATAAAGGAATGAAATGGTGAGCACATAAACACCTCCTACCCCCACTTTCTTTTCTATTACTTATTTCTACCGTTTCCTGCCTGTAGCTCGATACAATCCATCATCTTCAGCTGTGGCCGAGTCTCCTCAGGTTCCATGAATGCTTAGCGCACCATATGGTTTCCCTAACAAAACATTTTCTCCTCTCTGAATCCAACTTTCCCAGCCCCTGTTCTTTTGACCTCTTGTTATTAATAGACAAGATACAGAGCAAACCACTTAGGGAAATGCTCGCTCTGTTACCCAACATATAAAAGATGACAGGCTGAACATACAGCGGATAATAGGATCATTTCTATCCGTCCTTGCTGCCTTCTGTGTTTTCATTAAGTTTTCATTGCACCTTCAAATTACACTTGTTTTTTGCCATACACGTATTCTGTGTTGTGAGGCTCTGGCTTTAGCTCTTCAATTGGATGCATGTATTTGAAGTTGCTCTCAATAAGAAAGAAATAAGCCAAAATGTAAAAGCAATGTTCCAGAAAGGAATTCTTTATCTTGCTAAGGAATTAAAAAGAAGCCGTTCTGTGTGCATAATTGATACAGTCTTTTGATGGAAGATACATTGTTTATTAACTTGTAACTGAGCAGATTCTGTGTGTGTGGGATGCCTTGTTTAGGGTGCAGATGTAAGTCATGAACTGCATATTTGACTAACAAGTAACATGTTATAATTATTTTTATTCAGTAATGGGTAGTATAAAGAATCCTCTAAAGGATAACTGGTTACAGATAATGGTGATGGATGGTATTTAGTTATTACTTAACTGTTACTACAGCGAGTAACATTACATTTTGGAGCATTTCCTTGTTTGCTGTCGAACCAGGATAAAAGGTTGATATCCTTTTATTTCCATAACTTGTTGTTGAGGTTTGGGTTCACTCTCACTGCTCTCATAGCCTCATTTGGCTGCATCCTGCTGCTTTTTTCAACAACAAAAAAGGTATAAGAATCCACTGGACCAACAGCTGAGAGATACAGTGACTATCTGGTGGACATAGTGAGTGGATATTAGACTTACATTCAGGTGGAACACTAACACTGAATGTTAACATTGCCCCGTGACATCTGGATGTGTAAATAAGCAATAAGTCTAAGCTTAAAATCAGCATATTAATTTAAAAGCTGATGAGGATATAATAAAAGGTTGTGTTCACAGCTGCAAGTGGCTAATTATTTATTTTTTATTGCAGGTTTAAAGACATCTTTAAGAAACGGTGAAATAATAACAACAGCAATTAATGTAACTAAATAATTGAATTTAAACATGATAGTGAATTTGGCATTTGTTACAGTAGCACACATACTATCTCTTAACATATGAGATGTATTATAGTATGCATTTGATGAGGCTGTATCTGAAGGTCGTCTGCCACTGTGTCCCACTTTATCATTGAATAGATGAAGGTTTCGCAGCTCAACATACTAAGTGAAAATCATCTTGGGGTGTTTCTAAATGGATGCATTGTTGAGTATACTGCTCATCACATATCCTTACCTCAGGATGTACAGTCACACTACCATTTATCTGTAATTGTTGTGTCATTGTATCCTATTTTAATGGAAGGACTATTTTGTACTTGGAGCTGGCTTTATTTGTTTTCTCAGACAATATGTAATCATCCCTGGCTTGCTGTAAATCCTACTTTAATATATTAATGGGCTGCACAACTTGTGTATTGCACTGTGACAAAACCTTGATAACCATTCAACATTTCTCAGGTGTTGGTATTATCAAAAGTGGCACGCACTGCAGCAGTCACAATCAATATTCCAGGTTTCTTCAACATCTAAACTCAATATCTCTCACACTACCTAAATGCCACCGTTTCTCCAAACTGAGCTTACAGCAACTAAAATGTGAAATAAAAGCAGACCAAAGTGCAAAGGCAGCCAGATGATGGAACTGCCAAAACATTAATTTAGGAAAATCATTAAGCCACCTTCAAAGACCTTTATAGAGGCAACTTGTCTCTCCGCTGCCTCAAAGGGGTAAACACATCCTGTCAGCAGCGAAATAGTTTTGTTAACACTCACAACACTTTTGTTGTAAAGTCAAATGAAGGATAAAGAAACAATCCCTCTCATGTAGCTCATTAGAGAAGAGATGAGCCCGGCGCTCCCACCAGAGCAAGACCCATCAGCTGTCAAACACCTGCTTTCCATGTCTTGGAGACAGGGAGCCTCACAAAGCTGAGTGCAAACAGTCGGTGTGACTGTAAAACAACATCAAGAGGAATATGCCACATCATTACGACTAGCACCCATTCCACAAATATACGACAATACAATAGCAGCTCACAGCCTTTGCTGAGATTCAAAGCGCCATCACCGCCTTAACATAGACAAACACCTGATGAAGGCTTTGTTTTCATATAGTAAAAAGGCTAAATGTGTGGGTAGGATTACCTACCATTCCTCGTTTTAGAATAACACACAATTGCAGCTCTTTAACAGTTATTCCCACTTCGTTAACCCGTAAAAGGTCATGCTCAGCGAGGAATTCATTAACTCTACTTGATCCATTCCAGAGGTTTGAAGATGAGTTGGCCATCTAGCTTACGACTGTCCCAGGAGAGCTTTAAGGTATATCCACCACTTGATCTTTTTGACCAATCCCATCATTTTCATGTCAGAGTGGTTGAGATAATAGACTACAAGCTTACAGGCTGTCATGAAATTTGTGCTTTTCCATACTGCAATTAGTCCACTGACATCTGGTGACCTTTGCATACACATGATGTTACTGAGCTAATTATACATTCATATTTAATGGGGTAACTGGTTTCTGGATAATGACTGCTTTTATTACATAAAAAACTAAGATCTTTTACATTTTAGATGGACAATTTACATTTAAAATGGCGAGTAGAGTTAGATCAAATGAGCAGGGTCATTTTCATTACATTCTACATTACAGGTCATTTAACAGATGCTCTTATCCAGAGCGACTTACAGTGAACTACAGGGACAACTCAAGGTTAAGTATCTTGCTCAGGGGTAATGCCCTGGTATTGTGTTTGGAAGGCTGACCACTAGACCACTAGGCCATCACCACCCATTTTGACTTTATTCATTGCTTAAACAAAAGTGACTTCAAACCCTTTCAGGTCTTTTCCTGAAAACCCAACTGCTTTCAGTGGTAACACTGCCACCCACATTTTAACTGACTTCTTTCAGTTAACGCACTGGCAGTGATTTCTTCCTAGACTTCCACCTTAACTGACACACACACACACACACACACACACACACACACACACACACACACACACACACACACACACACACACACACACACACACACACACACTATGTATATCATTTTAACACCTTTCTGTGCTTTAAACTCAAATTGACGTTTCAACTTCATTCACTCCTTACACTTAAACTTCTTTGAGTATTTGTAATTCAACTTTTAAAATAACTAAAATCAAACTCTATAGCATCTAAAAATAGCATCTCAACTATTTCAAATGTTTCAACCGCAAAATATAGTTTTGACAGACAATTATATCAAAGGATGTATTAGGATCTAACAACTATTCAGATTTCCTCTCCAAGTCTAGTCTTTGATTTTGCACAAATGAGCAGCGCCTTTGTGATATATAGATTTCAACTCCATTGAAGGCTTTCGCTTTAACTGGCTCTTCAAACATTTTCAAGTTTCATGTTTTGAACAACAAAAAAACCCGCTTCTCACACCCACAATTTCCATTACTCTAGTTGCTTTTAGTGCTTAAACTTCAGCTGACACTTTAACTGACATCATCTATCAGTTTACTGGCAGTGATTTCTTTCAGGACTGCTACATTACTGTAAGTGTCCCTCAATCACCTGCACTGCACCTGACATTTCAGCTCCTTTATGAGGCCGAGTTTTACCTGAATCTTCAACA
Source organism: Cottoperca gobio (assembly GCF_900634415.1). Classification (NCBI taxonomy): domain Eukaryota; kingdom Metazoa; phylum Chordata; class Actinopteri; order Perciformes; family Bovichtidae; genus Cottoperca; species Cottoperca gobio. Next base: position 23,889,714 of record NC_041355.1, on the reverse strand, counting down.
CCTTTCACCATCATGTTCAACTGATTCTTTAACTTTACTCTGCACTTACACTGAAATTGACAATGCAACTTCTTTCACCTTGCTTATTTTGACTTCCTCTATTCTGTTTCAACTATTGTGAGTGTTTTGACTGCAAAACATGCCGTTGTCTTCTAGGGACAAATTCGTATTTATTTCCAGCATTTGTGTAGCATTTGAATAATGACTGTTGAAAGAAAAGTAAGATGGAAATTTCTATTAAATAAGTCATTCAGACTGATAGTTATGTGGAAGTCCGTAGATACAACACAAATTGGCAGAGCCTTTGTGATACAGTTTATAACCTAAATCCATCCATTCTCTACCTCCTGGAAAATAACTGGGAACCTGGCTACGGTTTCCTTTTTCATTAATTAACACCAGGTAAAACCTAAAAATCCAACATTTTCTGACAGCGAGAAAATGTAGAAAGCACAATTACTCTGTATAACACCTTACTTCTGGCTAAATTCAACCCTTAAATCACACACGGCTTCGTTTAAGAGGAAAAGCTCATTTTGTCAGAGAAGTAAATGATCTTCTCGCTTCCCTGGTTTTCCCTTGTTTCACCAAGCAAGAGACTAACTCTTAATCTCTTCATGAAATGAGACTATAAACAATGAGAAATTCGCCAGACATCTCCTATTCCATTCCTCTGGAAAAGGTTGACATTAGCCTTGGGCAGAGCTGTTAGTGCTTCATGCTCCAGCAATCTGGCAACTACTTCTTTTGGGGAACCTTCGCGCAAGGGTGAGAGAGGTTGTGTATCTTGCCGGGCGGCATGATGTGTTTTCTTTGCGTGTTTCTTTTCTTTCTTGCTTTTGTTTTAAAAATCAATGGTTGGTTTTGTAGTGTACAGGAAAAAAAGGGGCAATGGAGCTGTTTTAGTCATGGCATGGACACGTCTCAGACAACTCTGTCTTTGTGACTGATGCTGCACTCAAGCACTGCAAAATATAATTTAGTTTAAATGTCGGAGTGACAATGAAATGTAATCCATGCGAGTTCAGATTAGGTGGCTCATGAACAAGCTGACATACATTTGTGCAATTCTCATTGTGCAGTTAAAAATATATGGAGGTTTTAGGAAGCATTATTTAATAATCTTTTTAGATTAAACTGAATTGATATTGTTTTTTAAATGAATCTCCTTAGAGATTATTTACCCTTGATAACCTTGTTCAGCTGTGTGATATCATTGTGATAAGGCTGTCGCTTTAGCTGATGTTATTTAAAACATATAGAAATTGATGCAACACACAGAATTCCGCCACCGGAACCTCTTAGGATGGTGCTACATACTATATGGAGCAATCCTTCCTTCCTTTTCTCTCATCAGGCCTCCTGAGGATGTCTCTGCTCTTTAACCTTTGTGCTACAGCACACCCCTGGGCTCCGTTTTTTGGATGCATTTGTTTCTTTTATGTTACCATGGGTCTGCGTGCAGGGCCATTTCACTGCTTGACAAGATGCCTCCTACCACTCCTTCTGAACCTCTTTAGCACATTTCTGCCTTCCTTTTTCTGCCTCTGTCCTCTAATAAAAGTATTCTATCATGCTGCTTGAAGAGTCCTCCTGTTCTCCTCTGCAAACCACCAGAGGGTATCCTCTAACTCTGCACTGTCCTAGCACATTACATCAAATATATGTCCTCTTTGAGCAGCCTCTGCCTTATGCTCTCCTTTGCTACTTTTTCAAAAAAGGGGATCTCATAAACAATTCTCTGAATGTTAAACATCAACATTTTCCACCAAAACGACCATGCAAGGAAAGAAAACCACCCAAGCATTTCAATTTAGGCTGCGAACTGAAATTCTCAAACCAACTATAAGTTTTCTAATTGCTATCTTACTAGCCTACCACATAAATCCAATTACAACATCTGATACCCATAGAGTCTTTAAGGGTAACACCAAGGAATATGTGATGTCATATAGAATCCAAGTGTTCACTCCACTCTGTGAATACTGTCTGTTAACACTGTGAACTGAGCATACCTACAGGTACATCTTAATAAATTAGAATATCGTGGAAAAGTTTGTTTATTTCACTAATTCAATTCAAAAAGTGAAACTCATATATTATATGGATTCATTGCACACAAAGTGAAATATTTCAAGCCTTTATTTGTTTTAATGACCATGGAATCAATGTGCTTGATTGGCCTGCAAACTCGCCTGACCTAAACCCTATGGAGAATCTCTGGGGTAATGTCAAGAGGAAGACGAAAGACACGAGACCCAACAATGCAGACGAGCTGCCACAGGCTAATCGCCTCCATGCCACGCCGTAGTGATGCAGTAATTCATGCAAAAGGAGGCCCAACCAAGTACTGAGTGCAGACACATGAACATACTTTTCAGAAGGCCGACATTTCTGTATTAAAAATCCTTTTTTTATTTATTATGTAAAATTCTAATTTTCTGAGATACTGATTTTTGGGTTTTCATTATCTGTAAACCGTAATCATCAAGATAAAAACAAATAAAGGCTTTAAATATTTCACTTTGTGTGCAATGAATCCATATAATATACGAGTTTCACTTTTTGAATTGAATTAGTGAAATAAACTAACTTTTTCATTATATTCTAATTTATTGAGATGTACCTGTATGTCCATAAAACAATCTGATGATTTGTAAGAACTCAACAAGAGTTCTTACAAATTAGCTATAAGATAGCGCTAGTAACATTGGTAACACCTTAAAAAATCTTCTGTGTTTATCAGCTAGCTAAATGCTAAAACTTTATCGGTTCACTGTGCTTGGCAGCTGAAAGTCCTGCTTCAGCTGGAAGCGAGGGGGGCAATTTCCCCTTCACCCTCCTTGCTCAGACCACACCCATCTTTAAACTCAACCTTAATTTTGATCTCAACTTCACATCTGTAAAGTTTGTGGATCGCATCTTTCACGGTTCTGACGCTGTCGCTGTGATTAAATCGGTCCCCAGAGAGACAGAGTGGTATTTCCCGCTACAGTATGTATTTACAGGACAGAACATTTTAACATGATGACACACAAGGTGAAAACAATACCAGCGTCACTGTCACGACTGGTTAAAAAAAACTAAACAGAAAAAGGGCACTTTCTCTCTAGGAGGCTAAACAGCAGGCGCTCAAGCCCCCTTTGAGTACTATCTATGCTAGTGCCAGATAAAGAGTGTTTACTGAGGGTCTGCTTTCGTGCAATTTGAGAAAAATATCTGCTAAAAAAAAAGGCAATGATCTCAGTAACCACAGAGGAATACCAAAGGTATAAAATAAAAAGGGAATAATTATTCTCACTCTCATATATTTTGATATCCTTTATTCATATATTTGCTACAAGAGTCTCACACGCTGCAATTAGTTTTCTGGAGGGAATGCAGGATGTTTAGCACAGAGTAGCAAGGCTGCAGAGTTTGGGTCTAATGAAGCAAAAACTACGCAGCTATCCATTTGTGTTTCATTTTAATGGAATGACTAAACATTGCCTTGGGCTTGAATGCCAGCAGAGCAGTATGCATTACATGGACAAAAAATACTTGTGTGTCTCTACTCATCACACCCTATGCAGCCACAGTAGTCACTGATTTAAAGTATTTTTTAAATCCAATGTGATGAAATTGTTCTCAATATCCTGCCCTAGGGTTTCACAATAAAAACATTTGGTAAGGCCTTTGTTCTACATTATTGTCTCCAGTCTTCAAAGACAAGCTTGATGAGCAGCCATGCAGTCAGTTGAAATATATTGCAACACCTTCTCAAAAATGTGTCCACCTTGTAATAAAGTGAAAACATACAGTCAGTATCTGCCATCACCTATTTCACATTGTTCAATGTCACAGTAAAAGTATTATTTAATTGCTGCACTGAGTTATTTCTAGAGCTGAAATAGAAATATGAAATTTATCATGAACTTTAGACAACTTCCTCTTTCTCTGAGTTCACTTTCCTCCTTCACTGTCTTTATCATACCGTCTTTTTCTTTCGCTCCTATTTCAGTTGACACCACATCACAGGCACCCACTTTTGTCATTTCCAATGTCGTTCTTATCCTCAACAGACATTCTTGGCTTCCTCTTTTTCTTGCCACCTTTATTTTTCTTTCCCGTCTGTGTCACTCCATCTTCCTGGGCCCCAGACTGCTGCTATCGCCTCGCATTCTAATGAAAACAGGGGAGAAGCAGAGACATCCCAAACAAGGTCCTTCTGCACTGATTGCCTTAATTCTAACTCCCCCTCATCATCTGCATTTTCTCCACGATACCTCAGCAATTTGCCTCATCCCTCCAACCAACCGACCCACCCCCAACAATGATTATGCCTCATGTTTCATCAGGACAATAACAATTATTCACAGTCCTTCACTTGGAAAAAAAAAGTTGATTCCCTGCAGTACTGTGCAGGTATTTTGCAACTGACCTGACTGTAAGGGTGATAACCCTTTATTAACTTTATGTTAAACAAGACTAAGAATCTCCAGCTATGCTAGCAGCTCTGTGAGGCTGTACATGTGGTTCTTTGTTCTAAATGCTAACCCTAGCATGGCAACATGCTCACAGTGACAATGCTACAATGCTACTGTTTAGCATGTCATTTTTACCATGTTGACCACCTTAGTTTAGCATGTTAGCATGCTAACATTTGCTAATTACCACACAAATACAGGAAAGGTGAGGCTGATGGGAATGTCATTAGTTTTTGCTGGTATGTTAGTCATAAACCAAAGTATTGAACACATTTAAAATGTGTCTGGATGGTGGCATTTGAGGAAAATGTAAAGGATCACAATAGCCATTTCAATTAATCCTAGAGGGGGACTCTCTGAACCAAAAATATCAATATCATGGTGGTGCTAGAGGAAAAGCCAGGGATCACCAAAATCAGTAAGAGTTGTCCTCTGGGGAACATGCATGTCTAAAAAGCTTTCATGGCAATCCATCCAATAGCTGTTAAGATATTTAACTCAAGATCAAAGTTAACCGACTAACAGAATAATCTTGCTATCCATAGGGTCATGCTGCTAGTATTGATCTTGTTCTGTAGCATTTAGCTTTCAACAGGAGATTTCTCAGAGCACAATTACCATCTACACTATTGTTAAAAACATAAGATTAGAAGTTTAATCCAAACTGCTTGTTGACAGTACTGTTGGCCTTATCAGAGGCCCATGATGACATTACAGCTGTGTGTTTGGTAACTCCCTGTGGATGTCTGGGATCTAATTATGTTCAGCTCTGCACTCGCAAAACATTGCTGGGACATTTCTCCCCCTGTCACATTACAGTGCTTTCTGGGATTTCATCTCTTCCTAGAGAAAAACACAGATGGTACATTGGAACTGATGTGTTCAGTACTAAATGGGCCATGAACATTTTGGGCTGACCTCTTGCAAGAGAGCACATCCCTAAAAGAGAAAAATGCATGTCATCTTTTCCGAACCTTTGCAAAGTGTTTCTCTCTTCCCCTCGGTCTCTTTTTGTGAGGCAGTCAAGGATTCAATTTAAAACCATGCCGTGCTTCTCATCAATACAACTTCCTCTAAGTCAATATGCCATGAGCCAGCATGACACCAAGTTCTCATAGATAGATTAATTTGCTTATACATATTGTGAATCCACAGGAAGACTTCCAAATGGACATATGGGCAGAGGTTGTGAGACTGTGAAAGTCATTGCAATTAGTTAATTTCCTTATTGAGGCCATCAACAGCTTGTCAGTATGGCATTTTATTGCCACATTCTCAGCAGGATAAAACAAACAACCAAGACACTGGAGTGGGAATTAACGACACCTGTCATTTCAATGGGAAGTTTAATTATATGGCTAAATGTTTGGTAAAACACTGAGAGCACATTCTCAGTTCAACAAGAGCAAACTCCTGACAAAAAGAACTGATCTGGAAAAGCAGTGCTCCTACAATCCTGTCCCTTTCAAGTGACATTAATATATTCATTTAAAACAGAAAAAAGGTTATGAGAGATCGTTAATGGATGTATTCCCTAACATATCCAGGAGTAGTAACTAAAGCATGGTTAGCGTTTTTATTGTTATGCTCAGGCAATTCTTAGTAGATCATGGTCTTATAATGAATAATAATAATAATAATAATAATAATAAAAATACACACCCAGCACACATGGAGCAACATTAGCATTCAAATTTGATTCATATATTCACTCTACATTTAGTTTTATGTTTTTCTCCACCATCTCCTTAGATTAATCTGTGTCTTTAACTACTAAACAGCAATTAAAGACACACTATTATCACCAGCTTTTTTGTGGAAAACAGCTGCCCACTGCAGCTGGAAATTATGAGAGCAGTTAGACTGAACCAAAACAGTGAAGTTGTGAGCCTTAAAACCAAAACATTGAGCTGAAAGACACTAAAAAGCTCTGTTGAGCTCTATTGACTGTATGGATCCTCATCTGCACATGTAAGCATAAAGTCATTAAACTTTGTATATGTGAGTACATTCCCCTAACCAAATGCACCGATGTGTTCAGTTTAATCACTGTTTTGATTTGCCTAACAAGGCATGTTGTACGAAGGACTGGAGCTGTGTAGGTGCTGAGCTGTGAATCACTGTAGTAATCTTAGATTTTACTGTTTTACAAATTCATTGATTTTCTCCACACTTACTGTCAGTGAGCATCTTAAGAGCAGAGTGGAATTTAAATCAACTGAAATAAAGTAGCTCTCATTCAAGCTCAAACACAAATTCACAAACACAAAGTGTAAAGGTGGTGTTTGGTTTTAATGTCAAGGAATCATCATAACATTTTTCTTACTTTTGAGGAAATGCAGTGATAAATCATTTTTCTCTATCTCATGAAAGGACTTCTTAAACCATATTTTCCAACAAGAGCTTCAAGCCACTTAGAAAAAGAGTATCTTCAGTCAGCTGATGTTGTGCACACAAAGTGGCCCATTGTGCCTCTTTTTATTCTGGGTAGTGTAATGCCTGTTTACCATCTAAATTTAAATAGTTTGCTACTCTAATCTAATTTAATCTTATCAATTCAGGCTATTTTTATCTGTACTGTGTGTCTTTTTCTTGCCCTTATCCCCCTCAAATTCACATTTGCAACTGTTCAAAAGTCAAAACGTCACCCCCGCTTACACTTTATAGTGCACTTCACTCCCTAAGAAACAGCCCCATACCTTGATTTATTATTAGGCAGATGGAAAATTAGCATAACATATGGATACCATATGGATAACTTGTCCAAAGTGCCTTACAACATTGAAAGTGAATGTATCTTTGAGCAAGAGAGTTATCAGTTGCCGTTTAAATACACAGTTCTCTGATGCATCCATTACACAGTCTATCTTCTCTCTACATTCTCTTTTTATTATTACATTTTTATAGAACAATGAGTCCATCACTAATTTAATGATAATTATTTAGAAGTCAGTAAAACTCTCGAGTTATGCATGACTCTTAAAAAAATAAAACTTTCAGACAAATGTTCCACGACCGGCAACTGCTTTAGAAGAGTAAGACAATCCATCCGTGGTTCACAACAAGTGCATGTGTCACCAAAATGAAGCATAGCCGGCAGCATCATATCATAAATGACTCGTGTAATAGCTGAGATGGCTAAAAGAGGGTCTCCGAACTACTGCAGAGCAATAAGGAGTCTCTTTCTCCCCCTCCCCAGCTTTCAGCCTCCACTACCTCATAGTCCTGGCTATTCAGGGATATTGTTGGGTCTGAAGTGGGAATTGTACAATAAACTAGTAGACCCACTATACCCTTGGATTCTTCCAAAGGTTAGCACTTCAAAAAGCCTTCTAATTGTTCTTACCTGGACAGGGAAAGTATTTCATCTGGCTGATGAAATAATGATTTCATCTTCCTTAAAAACCCTTACAAGAAAGCTTGAGTGGAAGAGGTCTTAAGTTCTCGCAATTCAACCAGGAAAGGGTTAATTTTATGCTGAGAATATAGAAAACATCAACTGACTTGGTTAAGGCCTCCCTTCTTCTCATTTGACTCACATAGAATACCAGATGTCATCTCATCCAAGCCCATTATTGAGTAGGAGGCGTGCCACCCCAAACTAGCTCGTATCCACAGATAAAAAAAAAAAAAAGATGGCCAGAATTGCAAAGCCTTACTATCCTCTAAAAGCTTCCTAACAAGATCTGGGATTGAGTCATCCGTGGTGTGAGAGAAGGATATCTTATCTCAGAAACCAATTAATGGCAGATGCTTGAGTGGCGTAGAGCATGAAAACTTGCACACGCAACACTTTTGACATTAATCCCTCAGATGAGATCAAAGCAGAGATGCTAAAGTGTGCTGCATGTTTTTTTGACCACCAAAGTGTTTGGATATTTCTCATCATCTTAGAAGATAGACTGAATAATAAGTGAGACATGCAGAAGGGATGAAGAACCAATACGGTTAACTGATATGATGATGGAGCTTGATATCAATAAAATGATCATGCAAAATGTTGGTGTTATTCTTTTACATAATAGTAACATGTGGCCATGCTTTTAGCCATTCTGGAGAAATGTCTTTATGGATGGCAATGTCTGTCAGTCAGTCCACCACCTCAGTGTGAAATATCCAACAACTATTGGAAGGATTGGATGGTGACATTCATGTCCCCCTCAGGATGAATTATAATCACTTTGGCAATCACCAGACTTTCAACTAGCGTAAAAGCCCAGTCAATGTTCTTAAATTGTCCAATACTTTGATTTAAGATCAAACACATTTAACTAATTCCCATCAGCCTCAGCTCTACTTAATGTTTAGTGCTAATTAGCAAGTGTTAGCATGCTAACTTGCTAAACTAAGATGCAAACATGGTAAACATGCCTAATATCACCATATTAGCATATCTATTGTAAGTATTTTCATTGTTGAAGTTGGTATTTAACTCTGACGCTAGCGTCTCTGTGACTCATGTCATTCTGACATCAAGCGGGTTTACCATCTTCGCCATCTTAGTTTAACATGTTAGCATGCTAACACAACAACGTGGGCTACAGCCACTGTAGGTCACGCACTGTCACTAAGTTTTAATGGGTAAAATGTCAGCCATCCCTTGTCTGATTTTACTTCTATTTAATAGAAACAGAGCAACATGGTTATCCCAGTCCCCCTTCTTGCTACCTAAAGTCCAATATTCACTCATTCTTTGTACTGGATTGTCTGGATTCATTTCTGAGATAAACATAGTGTATATGTGGTCTTGGCATTTCGGGATTGATACTGGCAGATTTCATTTTGATTTATAGGGTTCCTTTAATATTAATACGACTTATATTCCAAGATTCATTGTTCCCATTTTACATATTCACTTCACATCCAGAGTCTGAAATGTATTCTTTAGAGCTGGTAAAGGCTTATGAGGAATTTAATATACAGAAACATTTCATCTGTAAAGACATCTTCTTCTTGCTTTGTGATATTAAAGAAATATTCAATTATTCAAACGGCATACAAAACAGAATTAGCCAAAATACTTTTTTCAAACTTCATATGTTTAACCATGGCAACAGGGAAATTATATCTGCCACCATATTATTAGTATCTAATGAGACTTATTTTGTAAGACTCATCAGCTGGATGCTGTCCGCTGGCACATATGATGGAATAGGCTACTGCATACAAACCATTGAACTCATGAACCTGTTTTAAGCTTTTCTTTCCTCATTTCAGTCAGCCTTTGTCTCTATTTTGATATATACATGTAATTGCACTCCATTCTCTTTCTTTCTTTCACTGCTGAGTGTCACGGTGGGGAAAAGGTGAGGACCCAAATGCAAGACGGCAGATGAGGAGATTAACAAAAGAGGGCTTTATTCCAAAAAGCTTACTAAAGTACAAAATAAGACAAAAAGTAAAACTTCAAACGCCAACCAAGACGACACGAGGAGCACAAGGCCACACGCGGAAACATCTACTACCAGGGTGACACTTAGATGACGAACTGACAAGGAACACTGGGACAGACAGGGATATATACACACAGACACTAAACGACGGGAACGAGACACAGCTGGGGAGAGAAGCTAAAACACAAGGGCAAGGTGAACGGACACAGGAGGAACAAATCAACAATCACAGAGGGAAACACACAGACAGGTAGTACAACTAGACATGACACAAGGGGGAGTGAACACTTCAAAATAAAACAGGATATACAAAATCACGATCATGACACTGAGAGAGAACCTATTCCTTTTAAAAGCCAGGAGTTTGTCGCCATAGTCCTGTGGCAGAGTGTAGTTTAATACACCCATTTGTGGACGGAATGAGTGTCTGTAATTTGAAAATAGACACCAGACAATCATAGATACTGTAGCTATATATATATACATATAAATATACTATATATACATATATATATATATATATATATATATATATATATATATATATATATATATATATATATATATATATATATATATATATATATATATATATATATAGTATATATATATATATACTATATATTTTATATTCTTAACACTTTTGCCTAATTATTGGAACACAAGAGGAACAGATGTTGAAAACTGTATATATTATAATTTGGATGAGGTTTTACTGAGAAGAAAAATAGAGGTAGCTACTAAGTTTCAAACACGACTCTCACAGTTTAGGTCCTTAAAACGAATTGAAATAAACAACGTACCCAGTTGAGGCATTCATATCCGCAAGAATACTTATGCAATCAAGGAATTTGTGTCATCTTACTGCCTGAGAACGTGTATATGAAAGACTCGGAACAGACTGGGCCACTTAGCTCATGGACGATTTAATATATGGTTTGTGTGAAGTGGTGCATAAGGGTTTCGACAATGTGTGTTCGGCAGTGTTTTCACATATACTTAAGAAATCAAACTCAATTATTTTTAAGTAAAGCAGCTGCATATTAACTCAGCTTTCTGTGTGTTCATAGAAACATTTCAAAGAATCCAAACTTTCTGTTCCATTGTAGCATCGATAATATAGTATGTCTAATCGTGTTTCAATTCTTTCCAACTCCATTAACATCAAATCTTATGAAATACCACTATAGAAAGACCGACAAGTGGAAACACGAGATGCAGTAACACATCACTGAAGCCCTAAAACAATGGAATCAACAAAACAACACAAAATGTCTCTTGAAAGCTTGAAGACACACAGCTTATGAAGAGGACATTAGATCCAGGGGGCGGGGCGTGATGATGATATTTATAATTCATATAGCACATCTACAGCTACCTTTTAGTAACACTACTACTCACATATACTACATTTTAAAGCGTGATTAGCCGTTATTAAATGTATTTACTATACGGGTGACGTTATGGTTTAAGACAGGCCTATTCAATTAGCGCCCCGCGGGCCGGATACAGCCCTTCTGAACTTTTTTCTGGCTCCCAAGAGGTTGCCTGCAAATCGGGCTGGCATATATAGCATAAATAAAACTAAAGCCTGATTCACAACAAATGCGGCGAAAACGCAGGTGTTTCCATCCCACTCCGAGCTGCAGCGGCGTCCGGGAAAAACGCACTCTGTCCGAACCTGCCATCAGCTCAGTAAAGCTCAGCTGCACACTGGGTTGGCAGGCCACAAAGAGAGTCACTCCCTTACTTTAGCTCGGCACGCTAACAACACGCTTCAAGATGTCTCTGTCTCCAAGCCAAAGAAACCTAGAGTTGATTCTGAAAATCGTCACTTCCAGAGCGAATGGACTGACAAATATTGATTTACTTTGCCAGCAGCAACAAGTAATAAACTGGTGTGTTTATCGGACAACAAATGTATTTCCGTGATGAAAGAATACAACGTGAAGCGGCACTACAGGTCAAGTCACGGCTCGTTTTCTGCCAGATTTCCCGTGGGCTCAGAGGAACGGAGAAGGAAAGTACAGGGACCGTTAGCACCATTTAACGGAGTCAAGTGGCTTTTGGTCGCTTTTGCACAGAACAAGAGAGCCACGATAGCAGCCCTGCTTTGTGTTAGTTCTCTCCTCTCCTCCGCTGTGTCTGACTGACTGAGCCCCGCGAAGCAGAGGAGAGAATGTGAACGCACAAAGTAACGCAGTAAACACGGAAACATGCACATAAACAAGATACATATCATTTAATAAAAGAGCTTCTGTTCAATGTAAAAACTGAGTTCTGAATATAAAAAAAAAAAAAAAAAAAGTGTACATCACCTGACTCAGGCATGTAATGCATTCTTAGTGTAAATGCAGACACATCTGCTTTATGACTCAAATAAGCCTACTTACTGTTAAATTGTAGAAATGTATAAGATATGTATGTTATTGTGAGTCTGATGCTACTGTTTTACTTTGTTCTAGTTGCATTTAGTATTTAATTTTATGGATATGGACTTGTTTTCAAAGCACCTTATGTATGCTTGGAAGTGTTGAGGATATTATAAACAGGGCTACTTACTGCTAATGTGGTGAATACTGTTTTATTATATTCATCTTTTGTTCTACATTAGTGGACATGGACCTGTTGGGAAAACAACTCTTGTCTCCTTGGTTTTAAAGATGCAACATTTTGCACTTTTGTGTGAAGCCTTGTAGCCACAGCTTTCCTACTGTTCTGAATGGACCGGTTGCTTTCTGGAATGAATTAAGGTGATACAAGTGAAAAAAAGAGGATGCACGTGACTAGTTCATTTCATGTATTAGTAATTATTAACACTACTGTAAGTAAGAGTTATTTGTAGTGATTCATTGACAAAGTATTGTGTGGCCCACAAACCCCCAGTGATTTTCCTATTCGGCCCACTTGCTAATGAAGTTGAATAGCCCTGGTTTAAGATGATTGTTGCATTGGACCATTTTGAAAAACAATAAAAAATATGTTCAATACAAACGGTATTTAAAACCTCTTAAAGTTGGATCTCAGAAGAATCAGAATCAGAATCAGAAGTCCCACGACGGGGAAATTTACATTGTTACAGCGAAGAGAGTACACAATTAAATAGAATAAAAATACACTAACAAAACAATCTATGGATCTATGGAAGTTATGGAAAGTATGGTTAAGGTTAGGCAGCTAAACTAACTGCTGAGATCAACATTTTGGGGGAAGAAAATGCAAATTAATTTTCCGAGCGTTAGATAAGACCACCCAGAGGCGAGAGCTGGGAGACGGTTAGCTCAGCTTAGCTTAGCACAAAGACTGGAAATAGGGGTAAACAATATAGCCTGGCAAACAAACAAATTAACTAAAAAAGGCTTTATTGCCATGACTACATACACAGTAGGTTGTGTTAATGTCCGAGCTTCAGTGAATTGTGTTACTATTGGAGAGAGCACTGTTTGCAGTCCTTCTCCAAAGCTGCTAAACTAGTGTTAGTCTTATATTTAACAAAGAAAGTAAATAGTAGCTTATTTCCAAAAATGTTATTGGAAATGTTACTGTAAAAAAGTTTATTGCAGGACTGTGATAGAACATCAAACTTTCAAATTTCCTTCAAGTCGGATGCAAATAAATCATCGCTCAGTGCCAATCACTTTCTGCATTGGCTTTGAAAATGGTTGTAATTCCAAAGATACTGAGATGACTTAATCTATGGTACGTGGTGGGCTGAAATAGACCATGTGTGAGGACATCTTTTGATAAGAACATTTTTGAAAATCCTACGCCATGCAACCGCATTCAGGGACACATGCCTGATTTCAAACGTGATGGTAAAAGATAATACATTATGGGCGAATTAATAGGCATTTTAGAAGACAAATGAGACAATTCCAGCAAATGGGTAATGGCTCATTATATTGCAGGGTGATTATTCTTTGGAATTCAATTTCAGGAAATTCAGCCCAGAGAGTCATTCATAGTTCATAGTTAGTCCTCTGTGTATAATTGTGCTGCCATGCATGATGAGAAAAATACCTAAATTCAACGAGGTGACCAGAGGGTCAAAGAGGGTCAACACAAAGAGAAGAATTTTCTGTGCTGTGTGTACATTCAACAGTGGCCTCAGCAGAATGTTCATCTGCGACAGAGCATGATGTATTGAGAAATATGAAAATTCAGTGAATGTTTTTTTTCTTCTTGCATTTGCCTTGCTAACTAGCTGGATAGCTAATACTAAAAGAAACATAAATTCAACCTTGAGGCAGCCAACATGCGGTATTTTGCATACACTAATGACCAGCTGGAGACATGACCTCAAAGTAAAAGTAGTAATGAAAGAATGCTCAGTTGATTCAAAAACATACCTTTTCATTATCACCGTGTGGAGTTGGCATGGTTATTAATTATGACCCCAAAGAAACGTCTTCACCTAAGGTCTAAATTAAGAGGAAAATGAGAAACAAAGGCATGGATTTATGAAGGATGAGATTAAAGTCAAATGAAAATCCTTCAATATAATTATAAATATATATATGCTGTCAGGCAGAGGGTTCATTTATGTATCCAAATGTCTTGAAATGCATTTTTATAGTGTATTGCAAATCTAATGGTGTATAATGATGATTCTTCAGGGTGTTTACTGTGGCTTTATTTTAAACGGACTAGTCATAAAAGGAAGGAATATGTAGCTCTAAAACTCTCAGAGTGCAGGAAAAAATAAGCTCAACTACCTTACTTCAGCAGAAGTAAGTGATGGGTTTATGATGTAAAGATAATAGAGTGTTACTTGATATAATGAACCGGAAACTTGATTCTCCGCTGGGAAAATGCATGGCAAGATCCAAAGTTGGCATGCACAAGGCACTGCTTTGTTCTCAACTCTATCTTCTTTTATTGAGATCCTTTCAAGTTTCTAGTTTCTTTCTTTATTTTGGTAAAGAAGGAGTGTGTGTCTGTTTAAAGAAGCTCAATGACAATCTTCTCCAAAAATACACTAAGAAATACAAGAAAAGAGAAGCTCAATTAGGATTCCCACAAAGTCGACCAAATATCAGCCAAATACATAAGGAAAATAAATTATTCTCTTTTTAATCAGCAGAATTGTATTCCTGGCAGTGTAGAGAACGTTTTTAAACATGATCCAGACTTTGTAAAATGTAAAGAATCCAAACAATTAAAAAACATAAGACTTTCCCTTTAAAATCTGGTTCGAATTTAGTTTTGGGGGAACTAGGACTACCGGCTTGAAAAAATCCTGGCTAAGTCTGTGCCAACGTCTGCATGTGACAGTATCACAGCTGATATCCTGTGTGTGTCTCAAGACAGAAACCAAGCTCTGCTGGAACTAAACTAATCCATGCAACTGTTAAATGATTGCATTTTTTTCCAGAAGATGTGAAATGTACAACAGCAACATTTTCAAATTGTTTAGTGAAAATGCAGATTCTCTCCAAAGAGTGTTTAATATCTGAAAATCAAGTTGAGCTAAATGACAATTGGTAAAGCTCCTTGAGTGTAATACCTTGGATCAGACTGAATTAAAAGGGGATTTTCCCACAACTCTCCGTGAAGGAACTCTTCACATCGGCACTTTCATCTGCGTCTGTGTGTACAGTCTGCTCTGCTGTGGATGCGTGAAACCAAAGCTATATCCTCAGAATGGAGGAGCACTTTTCCAGACTGAGGGACAGACGTTGCCAGCTTTGTCTCGCCTTCAAGCCAAGAATGCTAATTGGGCTATTTAAAGGCTGTCCATCCCTGGCAAAGGAAAATAAAAAAAAGAGTCCATATTTAAGCTGCTCCCTGGGTCACTATATCATGTGTCCGGGGAAACACACTGCACATTTATCACATGCAGAATGTAAAAGCAACTTCAAAGGCGACGTGACGACAGATATGTTGACTTGAGCAGTTTGCCGTTGTTTTTTCGTGGTGATAAGAAGTTTGACTGATCTATGTGATTTTATCCAGTATTGCAATTATTTTGTCTGATGATGAATTGGTGGATGTCATATAAGATGAATTATGATACATCAAAAAGATTTAAGCTGAAAAAACTGTTACATTTATGAGTTTGTATGCACAAGCAGAACACACACACAGATGCTGGCCTTCTTACTCACATCAGGCCCCCACACTGTTAAAGACAGGGCGGCATGATGTGAGAGGAAACACTCTCACTGCGGGATAGATGGTACAATTAATGAAGTGATGACATTATATATTTATTTACAAGTCATTAGGATTCAAGGCTTGAGCAGTCACATCCTGTCTCTGCCAAGGCTCTCTAAGGAGCATTCATTTTGTTTGGTCTACATAACAAAGAGAAAAATTAAAAGCTGGCATAGAAGGCCTCAAGCTTAAAGAGCACAAAGCCTCAAGTTTGTGCTGTTGACAGAGAAGCTTTAAGCACGAAGAGGGAATTTTGTGACTGAATGTTTATAGATTTAATTAAATAACAAGACAAGACAAAAAAAGCTCAAAGGCAAAGCACTATAGTGTTTAACACAAGCCGGCTATGGCTATTGTTTGGAATGAACAATCAGCTGGAATTCCTTTTTGATGTTAAATTCTACTTCATATTCTGCATAATGTACTGACTAGTAATGATATCAGTGGGATTATTAACTAACTGCTGCACTGAAGAACAATTCTCAATAAAGTGATCTGGGAAAAGAAATAGCATCATAAGAGAAACAGAGAGATGTGTGTGTGTGTGTGTGTGTGTGTGTGTGTGTGTGTGTGTGTGTGTGTGTGTGTGTGTGTGTGTGCTTTAATATGATACCTTTATGTGTGTGTTAAACTCAAATATGTGTGTTGTCTGTGAGCAGGAAGTGTGTTTTACACCCCCTCCTCCCTGTACATCTCATATCCCAGAGGTGATGAACTGGCATGGAAGACTGCCATCATTATGTTATGTCATCATTTATAGTCTCATCAATTAATCTGGTGACATACAATGCCCTGCGTCTATACTGAGAGCTCATTCTCAGAGTGCCCTTGCCCATATGTGTCCCCTGTGACAAAAACCAAAGTGTTGCCAGGTCCTGATATTGCCATGCGCAAGGTCACGCGAAACGAAGGGGCTCGTCCAAGTACTGACGCTTTTCACATCTTACTACGTAATAACCTCCTCCACTACCAGATACAACAGGTCTGCCACATCAGAAACCATTTCTCTTTTCACATGGTGTAAATGAGTTCTCAATTAGCAACGGAACCTCTTGGAAATCAAGCACGTAATGAGTGGAAGAGGTTGAAATTATCACATTTGAACACACAGCATGAAGAAATTACTGGGTGATCATTTTGGGATTCAAGGACTGGAAACTAGAGTTCTGGATCTTTGGGTGCAGATGGTTTAATAACATCCAGCAGCTGATTTAGGTAAAGCATCATGTTGCCAGCATGTGTGCTCTGATATCCAATAGTTTGCATTATCCAAGCATAACTGATTAATGACACACAAAATGATGTGTATTATTTTGGTCGTGTTTGTCTTCGTAAATAGTGAACACATCCCCCCCCCCCCCTCAAAAAAAACACACTTGCTGCATGACACGCACATAATGACAACAACAGCATTAAGCCTTTAACAGATTGGAATAACAACCAGAATCATTATTTGATGATGAGAAGCACTGAGGCTGGAATATCCTACCGATGGTAAAACCCCCTTTGCTTCAAACATATTTACTGTTACGAATATACATTTAACAGCAGGTGTTTGTATACAGGGGTAGAAAGAGTACTGGGATATTTTACTCTCCAAAAAAGTACACATTTTACTGAAGGTAAAGTTAAATGTAGCTAGATAGCACTAAAAAGTAGGCCAGTTAAAATGTACTGCAATGTTAAAAGAAACTGCTGCATCTTCTCTGCTGCAGATGCTGATTTATCTCTTTATCAGGACTTTTTCACATGACTTCTGTTCTTACTTTGCAACAGATATGACTTGAAGTGTAATGAAGTACAATATTAGTATACTGACTTCTTTTAAAGTACACACAACATGATTACATCTTGTACACTTGATGCTTTTCCACTTTTCTCAAAAGTAAGATACACAAAAGTAAGTTAGACACACATAGCATAGGCCTACTCGTGTTCTAATATTAGTTTGAACCCTCGCCCTTTGTGCATCTCCCAGAGGGCCAGCGGCCAGGTGTTGTAGGGGGTTACTGGGTCAACTTGAAGCTGGGGGGCACAGAAGTGAGTGGGGACCAAGAAAGAAATAGGTCAATGGTGAGAGAGGATGGCAAATTGAGAATGACACTGAACTCCCAGTGGAGCAGGAGAACATGGCGAAACATGGATGTGCTGTATAATCTATGCAGGAACCGGAGTAGCCATTATATAAATGTACAAAAAATACATATCCATTTATGCTGCGTAAAAAAACAAAAAGCTGCATTTTTATTTAGTCTGGAGTCGAGATGTAAGAATTCATGGCTCACAGCAGGAGCAGTAGGCGACTGATGAGGTGGGAAGGTTGCATCAAAGGCAGCAACCAGGGTGCCCCATTTGAATTTGTACTTACAGTGGAACGCAGGTCTTATTTAACATTTTTAACTATATAAATGTATTGTTAAAAAGTCGTATACACAATATAGTGAAGTGCATGTGTTCAGGTTTGGGCTTTTTCTCTCTTTAAAAACAGGACCCATTACACATAACCATTACTTTTAGATACTGAATTAGATTGCTCTGCTGATGTGCTAACTAGCTTGTATGCAGTCCACATGTCAGCACATGGTCTTAAAGTCATACAACACTGAGTCCTTTCCAAAACTGATTATTTATATATGTAAACTTTTTTTGAATTTTCTGAGCTACGTTACTTCCACGTAGCCCCTGGAAGTATATGTGCTTGTGAATCATTGCCATAGAGGAGCTTTAGCAGGAAGGAACTGCAGAAACAATATCAAATGTAACTACAACTTCTCAAAGAACATACTGCTAATCCATCCATCTATTATCTACTGTATACCCACTTATCCAGTGCAGCGTCACCCGGGGGGGCCGTAGAGTCTAATCCCACACTCATTGTGTGAGAGGGGGGGTACCAACCTATGACAGAACTATGTCCCACTAACTCCCTGTGAACTGTTTCTCACTCACTTTGCACTAATGTCCGCTGCCCTCTCGTCGTAAAAGTGGAGCTTCAATCATTTCCAGAGCAAAAGCATCGCAAGTGTTTCGCTTGAAAAAAACAAAACTGGATCAAGTCAGCCATAAGCAGTTAGGATGATGCTTAGCAGAGAAAACAAAAACAATATAAGCACAATGTAGAATTAATGATATGAGCGTAGCAAATGATTTCTTCACAAACACATTATGTTGTGGTTATTGATGTTGTTCAGACAACAAAGCCACTACGTGTAATATGTCTTTGAAGGAACCATATATCACATAAACATTAGAGGACACTCTCAAGTCATTGTGTTGCGAGGAACATTTGAACATGTTGTAAACGATGAGCGGAGAAAGTCTTCACCTGTGTAGGTACTGTGGATGAATGTTCTGCTCTAATCTCTGATGAATCCTCTTCTCTCACAGAGGGAATTTAAGATGTGAATATTCATGTTGCACGGTGATTATCTGTTTGTCTAAGCCACTACATTACCCAGGGATACAAGGAGAAGTGCATGTGCATCAAAAAGTAAGAGGTACAGTGCAGCAAATAGAGTTTAGAAAGAAAGCTAAGCGCATTGGGAAAGTGTGCCACATACTGCAGCAAGATGTTGCTCTAAATGTCAATGAAACATCAAAACGTTGATGAAAAAGGAAACATTTAGTCTGTCCCCACCGTTATGACACCAAAACAAGAGTCTCCTTAATATTACTTTAATACTATTCTGTAGGTGTATGTTGTGTGCATCACAAACAATTTTGTGGCTCAATATATTTCAATAATAATTTCAACTAAAAACGACTTTGTCTAAAGGAGTAAGCATGTCTGAATGTCCACGATGCATTGCCTCCTACGTATCTCTCTCCAGTGTCCAGTAGTCCAGTGGCTTTGCCATCCTGAAGCCATGTAGTATAATACAAATGGTGAGTGCATAACGTAGTACGTTAATGTTTTACATGTTGTGCAAACGGTTACATTATGTGCTCAGTAAATGTAATACCTCCCTCCATGTACACTCTACTTTAGTTGCTATGTGTGATGTGTACCTACATGTACTGAATACTGAATTTTTTATTACATTATTGGCCTGGAGACTTTCAGAGATGTGACGACTGAAAAAAGATAAGTTGAGACAGTTTAAGTGGCAAGTTCAAACTCTGCCTTACTGTCGCACCTCTTCACGCCGCAGATTCCTACCTAACATACTTATTGACTGTTGTCTGTTTTTGAGAGTTACAAGAACTGTCAGACGCGACTTATTCCACCTAAAGTCAGACTGATAAACGATCCAACACGCACTTTGTTTCAAACAAACCGAGCTACTGGGTCCTATGAAGAAGAGGCGTGTCTGCGGTGCACATCTGAACTGTAGCACATTTGAAATGCCTTGTTCTGACAATGTTTCACCAAGTGTTGTGTGGGAGCAGAGAAAATGTCTGTGTGGGAATGTAATTTGAAACCATGTCAATTAGCCCGGTAACATGTAAGTTAATCTGCTGGATTTTTCATGTGGCCCCCACCACTTAAGAAGTAAAAGTGGAAAGATAAAGGCAGAGACCTTGAGCAAATTACTGAGAGAGACATCATAAGAGAGACAGGGGGGGTTGAGGTGGAGGGTGTAAGTCTGATTAGACAAGCTCGGAAAAAGGGTTTTGTTTACCACTACGGTTCAAAACAAGCTCTCTCTCCCGCTGAGCGCTTTCCTTCCCAAACACCACCAGCCACATGCTCTGTCACATGGCAGTCCCTTCATCGGGATTGGGGGCCTTGTTACGCATGGCATGCTACTCACCCCAGATTGCTGCAGATCACCCTCTCACCCTGTAATTAGCACTCATATTCCAGGAACCACAATCAAAGCACTGTTCTCCCTGTTGTAGGAAGTGCAGAGTTACTGATCGTAGGATTGCTTTATATACTGCTTAAACATGTTTGACGTTATTCTTAAAGAAGCACATGTTTGCTAGGTTCTTTCAGTTCCTCTGGACCTTTACATAACCATACATTTGATTCTGACTGTTGTTGCATTAGATATAAAATGTCCACTTGAATCATTGTTTTCATTGCAGTTTTTGACATGTATTCCAACCTTAGGTCAAATAAGAATGTCAGCTCCATCACAGGATTCAAATGTTCTCTTCCAAAAAGACACGTTAAAACTTTCTGACAACAAGGTCTTCTATCACGTTCAAATCACAATGTTACTTCCTTGGTGCTTGTTGGACACATTGCCAAAGGAGGTGTTGCCTAAACTTAAGGATGTTGCAAAATATCTGTTCAGTCATTTATCATCCTGTGGTTTTATTTACTTTTCTGATAATGCGGAGGGAAAATAGCAGGCTATTAATGTATTAACCAATTAGCAGAGGGGTTCACTGGCTACCTGCGGTCCTATACGTAGTACAAGAGAAGCAGGAGATTACAGCCGACCCCTATCATCCCTCCCGTCACCCACACAACCATCTCGCATCAGGAGAAAAATGTAGGTCAAACATGATAAAGAACCACTTACTGCTAATCCAGTTTCTTTCCAGTGTCTCACTGCTCTCGAAAAATGTAAATCAAGAGCACAACCTATCTTCACCCACACAGTGTCTCAAGATATAGGACTTTTGCAATTTCAATATAATGACTGTAAGGTAATGTATTCGCATTTACGGGTTGACATAGACGTATAAATGTGCAACTGCAAGCGCTAGTCAACCTATGAACACTGCACAAGTTAACAACATAATGACATTTACATATCAACAGTGGACGCTTTAATAGAGTTAGTGGGAGTTAATTTTCAAAAAACATTATAAGCAACTCTGATAGCAAATATGTGCTTCTTAGTGAAAGGTACAAGGTACAAAATGAAGTGTGCCTCACTGGCCAAACCCATCCTGCATTTCTTAAAAACACGACTTCATATATGTCAATCAATGCATCAGGTAATTATGCATGCTGTGTTAATTCAAATCACTTCTGCACATTTGAGTCAGCTTGTCATGACAACCTACACAACCTTTCTTCCATACAGTCTGTGCTTATAGTGTACCATATTTCATATTGTGTGAGCTCATTGTGCTATCTTTTACGGATTCAATCTGCTACGAGAATTTCCTGGTATATAGGAAATAATCAAATGAAGTCATACTAATGCTAATATTTTGTTCTAGGGGAAAAGATATATGGCAGCAGAGCTCACACAGCCGTTTCATATCTGTGCCAGGGAGGCATGGCAGCCATCTTCTTTGGGGCTGACCGTTTTAATGCAGTACTCTAATTGATCAGCATTCATCCCTCATCCACACTGGATTTACGGAGACACAGCCCACCGCTGCCATAGGGCTGCCAGACCTAAAGAGAAATGGTCAGAGGAGCTGTGCCTTCCACCATCCACACTGGGAGGTTCCAGAAGCCGTCGCCACACACGCTGTTTACTAATCAAGATTTACGCCATTTGTTTGTATATATCAATAAATCACTTTTGAGTGCATGTGGATGACCATGAATCTAAAACAGGAGTAGATCTCTAATTGCCTCCTACAGGGCTGAAGCAAAAATATACACCACGGTTTTACCTCCCAGGGTTTAATATTAGACTACAGGGAACAAATGCTTTGTTTTTAATTGCTATGTAACCGTGGCTTCTGGGGAGATTTCATATTTAGTCAGTCTTGATAGTGAGGAGAGATCATCCCGAATGCCGGAGGCAAGGCTGAGGATTAATCAACCACGTATTCAACTTCATGTTTGATGTCAATGTTTCGGAAAAGCTAATTTCTTCTAAGTCCTTGCTGAGAAAAAAAGAGGAGTTTTCTAGATGAGGGCTAAAATGATCCAATAACTAAACTAAATGTGCATCTAAAGACAGATTAGCAAAAATAAAACGTCCTCTGACAAGGGAGACATGTCGCATCCCCTGAAGTTCAGCTAGTGCCTTAGGAAGGATGGAAGGGAATATTCTATATCTATATATATATATATATATCTATCTAATGGAAGACAAGATATCCTCTCAAGGTCACAAAGTGAGACCATGATATCTGTAGACAGAAGGACTCTTAGAGGAGAGGAGGAGGTGGAGGAGCAGAGGAGATGGTTTAAGTTCCGGTCCTTGGGGAAATCTCCATCCATCTGGGGAGTCCCTACGAGCATAGCCAATTCACATGCTCTAACAGGCCCTTCATTTGGGGAAGCATATGCCACCGTTTAGGCCTTTTGGAATCTGCTCACATGGCAGAAATTGGTTGTTATGGTGGGCATTAGCTGGTGGACTATATGGGGCATACATAATGTTATCTACAAGTGATGTACATATAACCCTGCTAAACATGCTCTCACTTCCTTTAATCTCACTTCACTGTTGGATTTTGCACTTGATAACATGGACATATGTAAGACCAATATCTGAGCACATATAATCAATGACACAAAATGCTCCTTGCTTTTTTCTATATGGGGATGGTCGACATACATTCATACAGCATTACTGAGCCAAATGTGCTTGTGTGGAACAACACTACAGGATCAGTGTTGTT
The DNA here is from genome assembly GCF_900634415.1 of Cottoperca gobio. NCBI lineage: Eukaryota > Metazoa > Chordata > Actinopteri > Perciformes > Bovichtidae > Cottoperca > Cottoperca gobio. Next base: position 23,866,211 of record NC_041355.1, on the reverse strand, counting down.
GTAGTGTATGTAAAGATAGACATACCACAATATAGACACATTTTATTTAAAGTAAAAGACCTGCATTAAAATAATACCAGAATATAAGTTAAATGTGCAGCATGTTTAGCTTTCATTTTATTGATTTTATTTTAGCATTCTTTTGCCGTCATGTTTCTGGCCACCTACAACCAATATTCACTCCCTTTAAGCTTTGTTTTGGTCTACACCTACTCCTGAGGGAAGTATATGGCTCTTTGACAGCTAAATGCTTCACTTTTGTCACCAGCTAGTTGCTAAATACTGCAGCCAAGAACCACAATGTGTGGAATGTCTAACCTCAATGCTTCATGGTACCAACTTAAATATGTCTATTTAAGACACAACATTTATAATTTAAATTGTCTTCATGCTAAATGAAACAGACTTTGTATAAGTACATGCTTATAATAATCAAATTATTGTATCAAATAAATGTATTGATAACAAATCGGTACTGAATTTGGTGTCGATGTGAAACAGGTTTTGAATCTTACCTAGCCTCAGCAAGCAGCATGTAATGTTGCTGATTATAGTGGAGCCGTTTCATTTTCTTTGATACAGTTAAGGAGTGCAATCAATAACAATGCACCATATTTTATTATTTATTTTAAGGATGTATTTTTAATGTAAATCTTAATCTGCAAAGAAACTGATAACTGAAGCTGTCAAATAAATGTAATGGAGCACAAAGTACAATATTTCTCCCTGTTAAAGAAATAGAGTTACATAAAATAAAAGCACTCACGTAAAATAAAAGCTTCTTACTGTAAAATGATATTGAACCGACGAACGGTTGTTGGAGTTAGGGTTCCCTTTGGGGGTAGATTGTTCTACGGCTCTATGCCCCAAAACAAGTCCTCCCTCTTTGAATAAACATTTCCCAGGGGTCCCTGCACCCGTCCATGCTCCGTCTGCTGCTATCTGCCTGAAAAGCAGTAACATCTTAATGCTGATTATTCACACTCAGCCACTGCAGCGATAGAGCCACAATGTCAAGCTTGCAGTTTACTCTTTACAGTAGCTCTGAGTCTAACTCCATGCCACTGCAACATACCAAAGCCATGAGGGAAGGTTTCTACTATAGCGGCAGCCCCGGAGGGAGCACAGAGAAATGTGGAGTGGGCTCTTTCGATAATTTCGGTCCCAGCCCCCACCATGCGCATCAGAGCCTGAGGAGCAGATATGGTCCGAATTGTGAATCCACCCACACTGCATGTCACTCTCTATGACACAGAAACTGTGAGCATGCTATCTATGCAGACCACACATACATGTGCACACACACTTACACACAGTCTTGCAGAAAAAGTGTGGAATCGAAAACTTCACATAAACAGATGGGAGTCGATAACGGAATCAATATACCGTGGATAAGAAGAGTTATCAGTTATTCCTACAGTCCCTTCTTTCAGAGAGCTCCTGCTGTAATTATCTATAATATGGTCTCGATGTTGCATCTAAGGTTTGAGTATGAGTGGGAGCTTGGCATGTTGGCGCGTTCTTTGTCTGTCTCCTGATAGAACACTTTCCACTCGGCTGAATTACCCACTCCATGATGCAGCAGAGCAAAAAATGATGCTCCCTGGACTCCTGTGTATTCAGATTCTTTCAAATGGATTCCTTAGGCCCCTCTGCTGCAGTCCCAAGCGGCGGCAGGAATATAGCCTGCTATGGATTAAAGCTCTTTGATATCCAACTGATAAGAAAATAGAAATTACAATTATTGTGTGTATGCACATGCACAGGTGTGAAAACATTGAAAGTGAAGCAACACTGCCATTACTGCAACATGTTTGATATGCAACAAACTAGATGCTCATTTTACTAAAGCGCTTCAATGTGGACTTCCTCATTTAGTCTGTTCTGAACATGTTTGTGGATGCGTTGCTGTAATTCAGTTCATTTGAGGATATTACCATCAGTGGAAAGAATTAAATTACACATTAACTGTACAGAGAAATGAAATTGCTCTATTTCCGAGCGGAATGCCTGGAAAGATTTAATTTAGATTATTTTAAATATCCATGCACAACTAGGTTGCGGTGCTAGTGCAAACTTGTAGAATCATTTATTAAACTGTTTGACTTCTGTTGCGTGCTGACTCCCCCCCTCTATGTGTCATTGTTTGGTTTAGACCATCACCTGTCTCCCCTCCTATCAGCACTTTAATGCTCTGGATGCCCATCACTCCACACGCAGCCATGGGGGGGGGGGGGGGGGGGGGGGGGGGGGGGTTTGACCACACTTCCTATGACCTTTGAACTTGTGTTGACAACTCAGCCGCCTCAAGTTATAGGGGGGACTCATGCGTGTCGTGGTTGGCATGGCGATGACATGAGGAGGAATACACAGGAATATATTGGAAGACTTCTCCCACTTGTGTGTTGACATTCTATCCATAGAAAAATAAGAGTAATGCAAAAATATGCCAATATTGTTCGGCTATGATACATTTTACATGTGGATGGAACACATCAAAAGTTCACTTTTTATACAAAAGCCTACACGAATTCTAATCCCAATCATTGTGCACACTGAAAGCTTCCCAACAATATATCTTCAATCTATATGATGAACTCATTGCTGCAGTGAAACAAGGGAATCATTATTGTATGGGTTTGAATGTCAAATGCAACCTTCGTCACATCATCCCCCCCTCGCTTTCTCCTTTCCTGTCACTCATGTGACAGGAAGCAAAGCACAGAGATCTTAAAATAAAACAGCCTAGAGATATTCAAGTGGTGAATTTCAAGTCTGAAATCCCAACTTGTCCTGCTGTGGACTCCTTTATCTGCCTATACAGTCACCCACTGTCTAATAACACATAACAACACTGTATCTAATAACTGACTAATTCTTTTTGTCTCTGTTTCTTCTCCTCAGGAACATGATTATCTTCAGCAAATGATATAACAGTTAGTTGTCATAGATTGTAAGGTTCATCCTCTGGGAAGCCGGAATGTGCACAGAAAGGTTCAAGGAAATCTACGAGTTAGATTTCTTGTGTAAAACGTTTTGTTGATAGCGGAACTACAGGAAATGTCACAATAATTACAAATCATCCTCTGGGAGTAATGAATAACATTAATAACCAAGATATCATGACCAACATGGAACACATCAGCTGTCACACCTCTCTCTTTATTTGAAATGACACAATGAAATGATATTCCCCTCCAGACACACTGTATCTGGAGGCACAGTGCTGCAAAGATTTGGTTCTACCTAAGTTCCCTCTCCCAGCAATGGCTAAAACTAAAGCTCCTTAAATGCAGAGAAGAGGCTTCAGAAGTGAACAATCTTTACTAGCCGGATTATCTCTCTTGTAACAGCCTGCTCTACAAAAGCGCTTCTATCTGGTAAACCATGTAGCTCTTAATTCAATTAAGGCCACATAAACATTTTCATGTGTGGCAAGTGAGCTGTGAAAGGGCAGCAAGCACGCTCAGGCTGCAGCTGGGAGAGACCAGCAGGGCCTGATCTACTTCTGTGGAACAGCGGAGGGAACAGATTTGAGATGCTGCAGGAGAGGCGTTGTAATATTTAGAATGTGCAGAACTATCTCCTTTGTGACAGTCCAAGAGAGCGGCTGTGTCTTTTTACCACTCAGTGTCTGTCTGCTGCTGTCATGTTTCCATCTATCTGACTCTGTATAGCTCCCCTCTGCCCTCTGTCATCACACACAGACAGACAGACAGACAGACACAGACTAAACAACATCAATATTCATTTGAATCACTATCACAGAATCTTTGTATCTGCCAAACAGCTCTAAAGTAAGGGTAATGAATAATCAGTGGCCTCACCCTCTCGCTCTACTTCTCCCTCTGTCCTTTTGTCCTGCAGCTCATATTACACTTTATTATTCTTTAGGCTACCCACTCCCTCTAGTGATGGACACAGGCACTGCCTAAGGAGCGGCCGGCAGGCAGGCAGGCAGGCAGGCAGGCAGGCGGCAAATGTGGGACCACAGGAATGACAGGAAGAGTCAGCCTCCTTCGGTACAGGCTGAATGGCGTGCCAGGCTGCCGGTGGGAAACACAGCGGCGGATTGAAAGGAACAGTTGTTGGCGAGAACACACAAAACAGTCGCTTCCGCATAGAAATGAGCGACTGAGCGCAAGTGTTATGCTCTGTTTTCAGGAAATGTGGTGGGCTAAAGTGCTAAGAGGCAAACAAAACAAAAAGCCTACAGGAGCAGACTGTGGACAAACACACAGACACACACAGACACACACAGACACACACAGACACACTTGATTAAACTGTGAAGAAGCATGTTCATTTGTATTTAAGTGGCGCAACGTGATCATTACCTGGGCTGGGTTTCTTCAGAGCTGCATGCTACTCTGTCGGTTCCCAACAAGGCCCTAGTTTTCCTTGGCCCCCACTCCCCTCATCCATCTCACTGGTCTGGAAGATTTAGCGATGCCTTCACTGGTGACCCCACCTCTGCGAATGTTAAGAATTATACGCAGCCCTCACTTTCCATTGGCATTCCCAGCACTTACCAGTGTGATATCATCTTTGAATGATAAATGCTGTGAGCAAGAAAACAAGAAGGTCCGTTGCTTTAATAACCCATCACTTATTATATCCGATTATGAATCCACACGCTCAGAATAGAGCCCACAAAGAATCAAGCTGAATGTTTAGATACATAATGTTTAATAGCTCACTCCAGAGACATAGAACAAATGACAAGGTGAGTCAGAATTCAATTCACTGAACTGAATAGAACTCATAAAGTTGCAACAAATCATTGCTTCAATTTGAGTGGCCTCATTCAAATGTCATTATCTCTTTACACTGACATGTTTAAACTCAGACAGGGACTGGAATGAGATCTATCCCTTTCAAGATAATTGATACCGCCAGAGTCTGGGCAGACCAAACGGTGAAAATGTGCCATTATCCATAATTCATAAAATGTTATATAACTGACTTACTTTTGAAGATTACAAAATAACATTCATTGTTAAAGGGAAAGCTGGTCTGGTCAGACTACAGAGGCATTGTGGTATTAAACATGATGAATTGAAGTAAATCGGCAGCTCTGTGTTATGTTACGTCTGAAACATGTTATATAGTTGATTGCCGAATAATTAAATGACCACTTTGTGTGTTCACTGGTGTTTCCAGGTGTCTCCAGAATAAATATGATCTCACCGATGTTGGCATGTTACGTTTTCTGTTGTGATTCTGCTCATCTCCTGGATGAAAAGGTCAAGCCGAAGCTAAAACTGCTGGTATCATATTGTGTCAGCTCGAGGATAATGTGCGATAATTAAAAGGGCTTTGGCATATGGCAACTATCGCTAACATGCTGTGTGAGTCAATGGGAGCCATTTGTGCCTTGTGGGGGGAAAAAAAAAAAAAAAAAAATTGTTGAGCGGAATGCGCCAGGAAGCAAAATGTAATATCCAGTGTTGGGTTAGGTTAGCAAACAGCAACGAGGTATTGCAGCCACCACCACCTGATGCCTATGTGTTAACAAACAATTATATACTAACGTGTCCAGTGAACGCAACAGTAGCATTTATTTGGAGTGATGTTTTCTGGCAATCTGGCGGAATATAAGTCTCATATTCACTTTACTTTTACTTCCATTTTGATTTCTATCAAAAAATGTCTGTCGCCAGCCAAATGTAATATTTCTGCTCAGAAGCTAGATGCTATCTTTGTTAGCTAAAATGGCTGCCGACGGGAAATGATGAGTGTAGTTAGAGGGAACCAAACCGTAAAAGTGTTAATCATAGCAATACGTTAAAAGACACTAAACAAATGGTGAACAGAGTTGGGTGTCTCTAATGTATCGTGGTATGAGTCCGACAACTGACCCCTGTCACATTATAGTGATTTGAATAATTGATAATGAAAAGAAATAGTGATAAATGCAAGTTTGACATTTTCTTTAACATTAAGAAAACACAGCACCTAAAAAAGTCTCACTGTGGCTGAAGTAGTACCTGGCTTATTTTCACTGGACCCTGAAGGCATATGACATACCAGGAATAATACTGAGCACCATTGATTGTAAAGGCCCACTATCAGTCTCTGTATGACAGGACTGGGGCAGCTCTGTGGCTCCCTTCACTGAGAGTTATTGGGATTTGGATGGTTTAAACTTCTTCTTTGGGGCGAGAAATACAGTAGGTGGCGCCAGGTTTGGGATGACTAAATGTACTTTTGATCAACAAATGACACAGCAGTATAAGTGAATATTCAAGTGGCTTCATTACAACTACTACAAAAAAGGTGATAAAGTGTTACATTAAAAAAAGAACAAGCCTATTATGTGCTGCTCTCAGCACGACGAGCCACGCTGCAGAAAATCACTGTGCTGTTGACGCAGGCAAAAAGAGGCTCACAAGCTGGAGCACGTAAAAAGTGTCAGACTCAGGGTATTTATTTAGTTACACGCCTGTTACCACTCATTACTCAACATTATTGCTTGTGTTCAGTACAACCTCAACTCAAGACGCTGTGAATAAAAGGCAGGAACAAACAGAGGAAGAGGGAAAATGAGCGATGAGGGTCAAAGTGGGGCCGCTTGGGGAAGACTTTATTACAGCAGCAAGAAAAAGACGTATTATTTAGCTGTTGAGGTTAATGTAAAGTAGAGGAGACATCTTCTTTTATTCATTATGGGTTTTCACTTTATGATTATATCCATGTGCAGCGTTTCTTTGCTACAGTGTTGTGTTTCTAATTGTATTTAGTTGCTGCAAACAAATGAACCACAGAGGAAATGAGTAAAGAGGAAACTTTTTGAAGTGAAGCTCTAATGACAACTCTTAATTCATTGTGCTTCATTAAGTTTTGTATGCGTTAGTGCCAGCTGAGATACAATAGCAGCGACGCACATACCACATATGGTACGTGTTTCTGCTCACACACGTGATACTGTGTAGTATGATAGTGTGGATACTGTACGCGCATCTTCTCTAGCACACAAACACGCACGTTTACACGTCTCAGCCATTGATCACCACAGGCGTGATGCAACTGCAGTCTGGAATCCAGAATTGCAGCAAACAGGAGCACGTGGATGAATTCAATCGCCTCTCATCTCTCTGCTGAAAACAGACAGACGCTGACTAACAACAGAAACGACCACCTCATTCAGCCGTACTACGCAAACCTAATTACAGGTGGCAAAAGTTTCTTGTCATTCAGATGCTGGCGCCAACTCTCAAAGATCCTTGAAAGCAATTATTATCTGAAACAACATGTCAAAAACCACTTGGCTGATATTTAGACTGCAACCAAAGAAATATAAACTGCTGTAATGCAATGAAACAGTGATGTAATAAATACTGTTTTTGTTCAGCTAAATTCTATTTTAGACAAAACAATGACTTTCTTGAAACGTTGTGTTATTAAGGACTTCTTGTCCATCTTGGTTTGAAGCAAGTTCGATGTAGCTTTTGATAAAGAGACAACGTCGTGATAATGGGAATTGCTAAAACACAGTATAAAAGTAGCAAAAGCACAGAAGGGTCTTACGCATCAATATCAGTTAAACAGCAAAATGTCTCTCTCATCCAAAACTGGCATTTTAAATAAGGCTGTTAGTACTTTGCATTTCATCATCCACATGTTTCTACAGTATATAGCCTACTGTTATAATGGGGCCTTAATGGAAATGAAATGCCACAGGCTGGCAGTATTAGTGTTACCTCTAATAAGTGAGTAACTAAAGGGATCATTAGCGATAGCTTTACCTCGGCCTATCTTACTCCGTACAGTATTTTCCTCAGCAGGATTATGTGAGAGCGCTGTACTTTTGGTTCCAGTGGAGGATCCACCATCACAGAAAACACCTATATAAAAGCAAGAGGATTAATTATTCATTGATATCCATGACTACTCACACTCTCCTTTATAAGGCAGGCTTATATTAGTACCGTACCTGTCAGGAAATTCAAAGAACTCTTATAGGTCATTAGAATTTTAAAAGCAGCTCAGCATGGAGGATGAGTAAATAAGAGACAATTACTGCGTTTGATAGGAATGTAGTGCGGTTCCCATTCAAAGGAAGTAAGCGCAAACCTTGGGGGGAAGGAAAGTGACTTATTGCTGGTTGTGGGATGATTTATTTAAAGAGCACTTTTCAAGCGCAGTTCCACGACGATACTATGGACAGTCAGGAGTTCAGTCACGTACGGCGCCTGCTGGAGTGTTTTGTGCAGCTAGCAGGAAAGTGAAATCCAAAATCCTGAGCATCTCGCTCTCGCCGCCATCAATCAGAGATGCTCACACAATCTATTTGGTAATGGGGGGATGTTTAAGCAGGTTATTACCATTAAAATCCAAATAGAAATAAAGAAGCAGACCTGATTGTAAAGTTAATGCAGCGTGGACCCATTTTACAGCCACTTTCAATCTCTCATAGATAAACCAGTAGATCACTTTAATTAGACAATGTGTTAATTGACTGCTGGTCCTGCGGTGTTATGTGTCAACATTAGTCTCCATCAGTGACAACCTCCTCCAGGCACAACACCATTCACTCCCACCGAGAGTGAGACGTGATACTGAGAATGATTGAGTGCGTGTGTATGTGCATGCGTGCAACTTCGTGTCTCCCTGTTTGCATGCGGACAAGTATGTCTCTGGGTGGCGTCGTTTTTATGTGTATGAGTGCATGGGAGGGACAGTGCCTGCTGAAGGAGGGCAGAGAGGAAGAGAATGAGAAAACGTGAATAGAGGGCAGAGAGAGAAACACAGCGTGCAGTCTTTCGCTTCACTGTGGTCTGACATTATTACGTGCTCATCGCCTGGCCGCTCTGCCCGGCTTTTCCATGTTTGGGAAATGGCAAGGGACATCAGGATTACAAGGTATCGCACTTGGCTCAGAATAAATGTGGATAAGGTCAAGATGCACTGTGCCTCTGGGATTTGGAAGTTTCAAACTGAAAGCTCGATATTCCATAAATCAATCTATAGGTGTTCAAACTGTAGGGAGCAAGAAGAAGATATGGCGCCTTATAGGTGGTCCCCTGCATTATGTGGGTACCCTAGATGGGGAAAATGGCTTTTAATAGAAAAGAAATTAAACTAAATTGAATCTGACACTTGGGTGTACCAATGTAATTAACACACATATACTTAGACACACACACACACACACACACACACACACACTTTTCTCCTCCTCACACTCATTGATAATGTCAGCACCCTTGCACTGGCAGACAGGATCAGTGGCCAAGCGTATGATTATACTCAACTCTCTGAAGTCGTACCGGGGTGGCTTCCATCAGCGCCTTAGCCACCGTAGCAATCAAACAGGAAACATAATGAGGCCATTAGGTTTGGTGAACGCAGCCTTAAAGCCTCTTGTCCAGCCGGCTGGCTCTCTGCTTTGCACATGCTCATATCGTCAAAGCTTTTAGCAGCTTGATGTGATCCAAGATCTGCTAGTGCTGCAGCAGCAGGTGCAATGCATCCTGATTGGATGGCTTTCTGAATGGCTTCCTTAATGTGGCGGCGTCTCTGTGCCGAGCGCTGAGGAGAGTTTTAACATTATGTGACACTTTTAAGTGCATCCGGTGACCTTTAACAGGAGTTATTAATCGCAATCTCAAATGTTGCTGACCTAGTTAACTTCAAGCAAAAAAGAGATGGAGTTTTGTGTATACATAAGGGGAAGATGTGTTTGATAGCTTTAGGTGTAATTATGATGTTATGTGTTTGTATTTTGTTGTATTTTTCTGATTACTTTTCAAAATGATGTGGTTAGCTGTACTGCTTCCCACGCAAAATCTTTGTGAGCAAAAGGTTTGTGTTATTCTGCAAGGCCAACATCTGCACTACCCGTTGAGGTAAGTATGACCTACCATACATTATGTGACTCATCCTTCATATGGAACTTGAAAGCTTAGGCATAAAGCATAGGCATTGAGGGACATAACATGCTTTTAAAACCACAGTGCATGATATCTGGAGGCCTCAGCCCGAGCCCGACTATTTGGGAACGGCAGCTCTCAAGGCCAGTCAACACGGATTCTCCATTTATATTGTGACACATGGTTTCTTGCCACAACATCATACTTCAAATGCAAAAAAAACAAGGGACCCCAAGCAAATGTGTAGACAATAATTAAAGGGAGGAGAGATCGAGGGATGAGGGAGAAAAGGCCCCGCTAGAAGGGTTACATTATTTATGATATTTCATTCCCCCCACCCTCTTTCTTCCTCCATAGCAGCCACCAGGGTAGCGGGAGAGGCAAGAAAATAATCAACTTTATAATGTATTACCATCAGTAATTTAGAGTGAGGGGTGAGATGGGCTGATGGAAAGTGAGTGGGAACAAGACCTGCTCCTACATCCTAAATCATGTCCCCGAGCTGCAGAGACCATCGCTGGAAATGTTGGAAGTCCTTGTTGATGAGTCTCTGGGCTCTTTCTACACTATAGATGGTGCATGTACCGACCATGACATGCATGTGAGGTTGACAAAGTACTCCACAACATAATTTTTGCAGGATGTCAGATTTTCGAAAAGACATCCTTCAAACATTATTAAATATTGCATTTGCCTGTTTTTCAGATTTACACATGCCTGGACATATGGGCATTTTTGCTGCATGACATTTTTTACTTCAAATACTGCCATTGAGAGTCTGCATGTGTTCCTCCACATCTCAAGAGGGATTTGGGAATTTCAAACACACACAGGTCTATTGATAACCTGCCAGATATGAGTGACCTGCGTGAGTTCTCATGACTATAAAAGACCACTCAAGTCGAGCTCATACTCGCACCTTCTTCATTTTCCTAACAGCCTCCCCCCCTTCCTCCTCCAATGGATGGAGAACTCCAAAGAGAGCGGCATGTGCCACTTTACATGAACAAAACATCAAGGAGTGAAACTGTGGCGTTGACCAGCTAAAAAGCTGACGCCCTGTTCTGAACTATCGACAAAATGTGCCGCTATATATGGTTTCCTAAAGGAACATTAATTATAGATACTGTTGGGAGGAAATCTCAAGGATCCCTTAGAAGAGATGAATGTTTCAAGATCACACTAAAAGAGGCACTGCTAGTGCTATCCATTTTGTATTCAAGCTGTCAGTCACCGAGCCATTATGCTCATGACTGCGGAGGGTGGGGGGATTACACATCCGCAAAGATTCTTCAGAAAAGAACTTGTCACTTTGCTGTAGGGATACTTCATTGGAATGATGCCTACGAATATAATAAATGACAGTTAGTCTCAACATTGCTACCTCTACAATCTCACTTAATATCTAAGGTTAAGTCTTCGACAAAACCCGCGTAAGCTCGACGCAGAGACATGAAGACACATACAAAGACAGACAAAGAGAAAGAGAGGCAGGGCAGCGGGGCAGAGACAGCTAGTTGGACAGGTACAGAGAGACAGTGAGAGTGCATTAGCCTTGTGTACACGCCTCAAAGGACACACCATTCCCCCCTGGGGAACCCACAGCGTCAAGTCCTCCCAGAGGTAGTCACAGTACAAGACACGGCCGACCAATCTAGCTGAAATAAGACTGAGAGAAAGTCTCTGGACCAAAGAGGTTGAATCTATGGCCGATTTTGGGGCAGTCAACCAAACAGTGAACCAGTCAGCCAGCTGAGATTAATTTACATATATATTCTAGGCATTTAGTCCAGACTAATTAAGCAGTTGAGCAAATAGGGGTTTGGTATCTTGGCTAAAGGTCAGTAGAGTTGGGCACATGCCTGCCACACAACCAATGAGTATGTCAGTCACTCAAAATTGGCCATTTTGTACCAAGATTTAGTTCCAAACTAAAAAACAAAAAACTTTGTTTGTTAGTGCCAGGTTCAGGCAACTAAAACATATTAGCTAAGGATAGGGATGGCTAAAGATTGTGTTCATGATGAAAATAAACCAATGTTGACACAGCCTCTGGTGTCATAGTCAGACGATGGAGGCCATTAAACAAATAACGACTTGATTTTGGTTAGGGACAGAATGTTGTCAAGGTTAAAAGACATCAAGACTGACTGCTGATAGAAAACAGTGGTGTCCACTGTTATTGTATGTGCACACCCAACCTAACCATAAGTTATTTAAAAGTTATTATATAATGATTCCTTTTGGGCATTTTGGTCTGCGGTATTTTTCTTTAATGTGATAGGTCTGAACCACAAGACCAACAGGATGCCTCAGGTGGTTTGAAGTGTCTAACCAAACAACCAGCATTGTCATTGTTCTGCTGAGTCTCTGTCGTAAAGTTAGATGAAAAATGAAGGAGCCTGCAAAGCGAACAATGGTTGGTGAATAGAGAGTCTCAACCAAACTGGTCATCCATCCAACCAGCTAGTCATTCCATTAGCAAACCACTCACTCATACTCTAACTTAACTACTGCTGCAGTTAAGTTAGATGACTGCAAGCTCAATCTCCCTGTACTACCACTCCATTCATCACCAGAACAAGCACCAACGGCCGATGAAGATTAAGTAGCAGATCTCCTCTCTTGAGGATGCTCTCGAGGCCAGGCCTGATTTCCCCTTATTTTGCCACGAAAGAAGAAAAGACTTTGAAATAAAGACCTCAGTCTTCGAGATAATTATTAAAGATTCAAAGCTGAGGGGCAGCGGCACAAAATAACCTCCTCACCCTCACTATCCAGCGCACACTCATGCAGTCACACATACACGAATATGTGCACACACAAACATGTTCTCACAGCGCCTCAGTCTTCACTGCAGGATAAAAAACAAGTTCATGCACCGTGTCATAATCAGCTCAGACAAGACTGAATATGTGGGATTTTTTTTCAGATGGAATAAAGCGAGAGGAAGAGCCACAACAACAAATTAGGCTTGTGAAACCACAAAGAAGAGCCCATCGGCTCCCTGTGAGCTTACATGGTTGTGTAAATGACTTTGATTCATTTTGTCTCATTATTCTCTTCCTATGAGGGCCCTATTGTGTAAGAGGGGCAGGATTTTCATCCAGTTCGTATGCAGAATGGGCTTGAATGTGATCAGTGTCATTTTAGAGACAAGCAAGTGGTGCTATTTACTGCTGCGGTGAAGCTTTACACGTGTAATGGCAGCGGGTTGCCCCTGTCTTTGACCTGAACAGTAATATTGTGAAACACAAAAGACTACATGTTGTCCTTCTGCAAGGGAACCAGTTAAGACTCCAATTTTGATCATATACATTTTCTCAAATTCTTAAATTGAGCAGAAATCGGGCAAATTATTATTCTGAAATCGTAAAAACATAAACATAAAAAAGGGTCCTAAACCATCCATAAATAAAGCTGAATTAATTTGTAGGTATAGTACAGAGTAGAAATGCATGATCTAAAGAATTTAAGGGTTTATCGGAGATTGTGCAATAATGTATGACTCCCTCCTTCCCCAATCAATTAGTTTGGATGAAAAACCTCACATCATTAGGGAGGAATGAATCATGCATTAGCATATCTCGAATTCGGTGCAAATAAATCATAAATATTTTTCCACTAAGACTATAAATCATAACAAACTAAATATTATACTCATAATGCACAACTTTTTAGACCATGCACAGATAGAGACACATTGTTTGGATAATAAGACTAAACAGCAGAAGAAAGGCCAGAACAGAAAAGGGTTTCGTGCGTAATTGCTGGAAAAGTCAAAGGTCGCGATCGAATACAATTCACAGTCGCTGCACAATTCTGGCATTTAGGGAACAGTGTGCGTCGGTGCGCATCTGTAGCTTCCAGTGCACCTGTTAACAGTGAACCACAACTCAGCGGCACGATAGTGCACAAAGTCTCCGCTCTGTGCGTCACGGAGTTTGTTCAGCCAGCTGCTTAAAATATCCCACTCTTCATGTGGAATGTGGATGCATGAAAAGCAACAGAACATGCAGAGACCAAAAAATCACGGTTACTTACGCTGCTGTTTTGCCCTGACCAGTACACCACCGCGTGGTTATGCGCAGAGTCCCCTGTCAGAGAAAAAGTGCTGCTGGTGATCTTGGGATCATCCTGCCGGTTATTCCCTCTCCCTTCATCCCTGTTCCATCTGAAGTCGGACTTGCCCTGCTTATGTCCGTCAAACAATGAGCCCCGATCCTCCGTAGCGCCCGCATCCATGCCAGTCCGGCCGGTCCGCACGTTCTCGCTGAACTCGGCAAACTCAGGACCGCTTCTCTTCGCTCTCCGGAGCGCAACATCCTCATCCTTCTCGGGATCCCTTGCCTTATCACTGCCGCTGTGACTTTCTTCACTGGCCCCTGGTGCATCTTCCTTTTTACTAACTCCGTGCAAACTGGCACCTTGATGGAACTGGGGGACATTCTCGACAGAGACGCCTGTCTCAAGCTCGTTGTCCACTCCAGTATTTTGGTCGGTAACCCCGAGTTCCCTGAACTCCACTCGGATGTGTTTTATGGTGTCCGGCTCCATTGTCGGGTCAGTGTGCATCCCCAGCTGTAATTCCTCCAGGTGAAGTTGAACTGGCAACGTGCAAGATGCACAAGTAATCTCCGCCTTGGCATTTTGTAGGGTATGAGCAGCTATCATCACCCAGAAACCCAGAGATAAGTGCAAGCCTGGGCAGAAGCCAGCCCAAGTCTCCATCGCTGACAGAGATCCGGGGGATGAAGGACCGTTGGAGACCTTTTCCGACACCTTAACTCCCTTCTCTCAGGTCGATATAAAATAACTGACGCCTCGATTGTCCGTCTGGTTGTTTGGGGGGGGAGAAAAGTCCTCTTCAACGAAACTGTTCACGTCCAAGGATCTTTGGTCGGGAAAGCCACCACACAGGAGGGAGGAGCTGTATCGCAGCCAGCTGCCGAGTGTGCGCCCGGAAGAGACAGTTAGACAGAGCGAGAAAGAGAGAGAGAGAGAGAGAGAGAGAGAGAGAGAGAGAGAGAGAGAGCTGTCCGTGGTGCTGAGTCTTCCACTATTCTTGAGGTAGTTTAAAGCTTAACAGCGCAAAGTACACTGTATATGACTCATATCAAACATGTTATAGTTGCCAGTATTAGTAGTATCACGCTGGATTGACGCAATTGAAATGACTTAATAATATATATATATATATATATATATATATATATATATATATATATATATAATATAAAATATATAACATATAATATATACATAATAATTATATATATATATATATATATATATATATATATATATATATATATATATATATATTATATATTTATATGTATAAATATAATTATATATTTGACGCAGCGGGATCCACTTTTTGAGGTATTCTACATTGTTGACTTACATTCAAACACAAGAAAACTAGCTAAGCTACCCTGTAGTATAGTATAAATATGCTTACTTTCAAAGACACGTGGTAGACCGCAGTGCCACCTGCCATGTACTTTAACGGAATACAATAACACAGAACATCGAGAACACGAGATCTCAAAATGTGCTCAAATACATATATTATATATCTGTTAACAATAAAATAATAATAATAATAATAATAATAATAATCAAAACAATAATAATAATAATTGTGTCAATGTTGAAGTCGCAAAATGTCCTGAATTAGCTGACACACAGCCCCCCAGACATCTATTATATGTGTCGTTTTTGTCATTGTAGCATGTCTCCACGCAGCATAGCAACCTTCTCCCTCTCTCACCAAACTCAACATAAGAAGCAGGAGCAGCTCCTTCGCTGTAACAACACTCAGTCAGTCTGATGGTATGAGTAAAAAAATAAAACGGCGCTGGCGCACGTGGAGTCCCGGGGAGGGTGGGAGGTTGGGGGGGAGAACACTCACTGATGGATTGGGCGGAATTGGCATGGAGTTGCACCACTCCCCGAGGGAATAAGCAGCGCCGTGAGGCATATGAGAGAGGCAGAGAGGGGATGCTGGTATACGGTGCTGCCGCGCTCTTGGCGTCAAGGACTTAGAGTGCGGATGGCATAGAGATATAAAAGCAGGAAGCGTGTACACCTCTGTGTGTGTGTGTGTGTGTGTGTGTGTGTGTGTTGTGGGTGTGTGAGATTAAGACAGAGAGAGTGAGAGTGTGTGTGTGTATGTATAAATGAGTGGCTATGCTTAAGTGCAGCAGGGTTATTCATTAGTGATGCAGCATGTTGTGCCCTTGTCTATCAACTTGACTGCCCACAAATTGCCCATCAGGGTACACTCAGGGGCCTGTGTCTCAATTTCAACAAATGTCCAATCATAGTGTGAAAAGATTAAATTAGATTAGAAAACTTTATTGTCCATTACATGGAATAGAAGGGAATAGAAATTGTTATTCAGCATTCTGTTAACACAGTTTAAAAAAAGACAATAATAATACATCAAATACAGTAAGGGGCAGCTAAAATACATACAATTACATTTTCAACAGCGGCAGTGCTCATGGACTGTGTGTGTGTGTGTGTGTGTGTGCGTGTGCGTGTGCGTGTGCGTGTGTGTGAGAGAGAGAGAGAGAGAGAGAGAGAGAGAGAGAGAGAGAGAGAGAGTGGGAGAAGGGAGTTATTTAAATATGTTTTTGTTTAGTATGGCCACAGCAGATGGTACATATAACTTATTGTACACATTTGTTGTGGCCAGCAGGACCTTCAGATGGAACGATGAATGAAGCAGGTGGGTCTGGTCATTTTATACCAGGGATGCCTTTTTGGTTATGGCCTGGATGTACAGGTTCTGGAGTTACAATTGTTTGTGTCCAATGACCTTTCTGGCCTGGTTAATCACCTGGGTCTGCTTGTTCCTGTGTATAACTGAGACAATGCTAAAGTGGGAACACTCTCAGCGAGGGACTTGTAGACCAGTGAGAGGGTGTGTTTGTTGGCATTGAATCTCCTCCGTTTCTTGAGGAGAGAGAGACGCTTTTTGGTAAATGAAGTCTTCCAACTCCAGCTCCTTGTGTAAAATCTCAGTTAGGACAGCGTTAGTATATTCCACAAAGCAGTTTGTACATTTCAAAGTCTGGGAGTGTAGAGGGAATCAGCTGTCTTTGCAGAACCTTATTTACAGTGGATAACATCTCTATTTTTTAAAATAACATTGTATGAAATGAAAATTATGAAAACAAATTGACAATGTGAAAAGATGCCTGATGAACATATCAATGCTTTGTTGGGACGTTCAGCTCATTGATTAGCTGTTCAGTTGCAGCTTTATTCTTCTGGTTGACTCCCACTGCTCTCACAGTATTGTGCTCAGCAGCAATGCACACTACTAACAACCAAACAGCAGACAGACAGTTAGCAACTATCTGGTTAACATAGTGAAGAATTCAGCAGCTAAAGAAACTGATGTTTATACTTTCACCAGGTGGACATTAACATGAGTCCAAATGATTGATGATGTTGCTCCATCGCTGCTGGATGTTTTGATTTGTTTGTGTAAAAACGTAAAAGGTGATGATATGTCAATGTTAAGACCCACACTACCCCATGTAGTAAACACACTCAGTTAATGCTATAAGGGGAATACAGGTGGGATAGTTTCATGAATTACCCACAAGGCCTGGGAGTCAGGTTGCAAGATAAATTTGAAGTATAATCGAGGCCTAAAGAGTGCTGGTGGTAGGCAGATTGTGTCACCTTCCAACAGAGCTAGGCTACCGGGTCTCTCGTCACGCAAGAAAAACTCTATACAACTCAGATCAACACAGAGACATGGACTGTGGACTGAATTATTTCAGAGATAGACATATAATGAGATTTTAATGAAAGTGAATGAAAGTTCTCATCTCTTGTGATGATGCCATTCATCAATTACTGTAGTTTACTAATGGAGTGGAAATTACTAATCCCTTTTAACGATAAATCAGATGGAATTTTTCAAATCAATCCAAAGAAGATGTATTTTGTAGGTTGGAGAAGCACTGCACCAAAAAGGAACTAGAACATTTTATTTCTCAAATATTCCACACACACACACACACACACACACACACACACACACACACTCACACTCACACACACACACACACACACACACACACACACACACTCACACACACACACACACACATGCACACACACACACACACACACACACACACACACACACACACACACACACACACACATGCACACACACACACACACACACAGACACGCACACACACACACACACATAGACACACACACACACACACACACACACACACACACACACACACACATCTCACAGATATATGGAGCAGCTTTTTCACATTATATTTACTGTAACATACAAAAACATATTTTTCATATCAAGCTGTGGATATCATATGTTCCAATGCCATTAAATGATGTAAGGGTATTCTATTTATTGAAGATGAAGCTGAAAAATACTAATCAGGAGATCCTAGACTACAATTCTGTTAAGAAGAAAACTCTCAAAGTCCCTTTCCTGTGGTGAACTAACCAAATCATATCTAATTTATTCTTGAATAAAAGATTCACCGTCAATTTTATATCTGAGTATGAAGGTCTGAAAGTATGAAGGTTTCAAAACCTTTTTCAAACTGCCAACATTATTCTAATAAAACATTCTGAACCATGTACTCACTTACCCACCAAGTGTTAGTAACTTTACCCAGGTTGCTAAAATCCAACAAGCAAACCAAAATATTGACACAGGACCTTGTAGTCTTTATTGGGAGTAAGGAAGCTGGGGTGGGACACATGTTGAGTAATAAACATACCACATGGTATGGTACTATTGTCATGCTGATTCGAACTTGAGACATGGGTGGACTGAAAATTACAACTGGAAATCAGAAGATGTTGAAATAAATAAATAAATATATATATATATATATATATATATATATATATATATATATATATATATATACAGCACTAATTGTAGATCATCAGAAGCTGGTCACACATACTGAATCAATACAGACAGGACACACAGTAAATACTCCAAAGCCTTGGGAATCAAGCACTGTCAGAAAACATGTGACATTTGGATGAGGCTCTTGTGGCTTTCCTGGAACATCAAGCTGAAAGGTCAGGCTATGATAGAGAGTCCTTGGACACTGTAATTGACCTTTTCCTTTGATAGTAGGGCATGGATTGACACATGTCTCTATAGGGGCCCCGCTTGATTTACTGCTGTACAAATATAATGAGTTATGTTGCTAAGCACTATAAGTATTTAGCTTACAGGACAGAGTTCAGCAATGGTGAACCACAGTAGCTTTGTTCTTATGTTGTGGTGGATGGCGAGCAAACAATTAAAAACAAAATATGCAATGACATGACTGTTGCTGTGACTTGCCTGTACGGAAGCCCTGAGGGGCAAGTGAGACTTTTTTTCTGGTGATCCCTTTTCTAAGTCTGTCCTAAATTGTTTCCTCTCCTTTGTTTTAGACTTAAAAAAGGGTAATCTTTCCAAGTTCTTTTTTTTGTGTGTCATCTGTGAGGCTGAAGAGCCACAATAGGCTGACGTGTGCCACTATCCCATAATTAATTATGCTTCTCACTTGGGTAGGTAACATTAGACAAGCCGACAAGAGTAAGATAATTTTTTCAACTGATACAATCAAAAAGTGCGATGTTGCAAACATCCAAAGAAAGTAGCTAGCAACATTAGCTCCAAAAATCACTAAATCTAGCGAGAAAGTTGCTTAGACAGCCTCTTCAGGCCTCCCTTCAAAGTCACTCCCCCAAAATAAGAGAGCAGCTTGTTGAAGTGCAATGAGTGCACAGGCAGAGTGCAGGCAGGTAGGTAAACATGCAGGCCGTCCAACAACTTCATTTGGACCGAATGAAAGGATTGGACGCGTTTAATACATTCCTGCGACAACCACAGGTACAAGTTTTTTTTCCTTTTTTTGGCAAAGCATTTGATTTATTGATTACGGTCGGGAAGAGAATTTCAAGAAATAGAAGAAATATGTTTATAAATGCCATGATATAACATTATTGCTGATTGGAGTAGAGATATTTAAATGAATCAGTCTTTCTCTATACCTTAATTAAATAATGAATTAAAACTCACCTGGGAAGAAAACAAGAATGCTTTTAGTCCTATTTAGCACATGTGACAGTGGTGCATTCAGCCTCTTGTGGCCAAAATAAGTATAACAACAACAAACCCTAAAATAATGACAAATAAATTGTCTTCCGTACAGTGATACAGTTGGCTGGTGTAGTTTGTAGTTAATTACATCACAGTGACTTCTATTCTCACATGGGCCTCATTCACCAACCGTTCAATAAACCTCTTCTTAAAACCCACTTGAGCAGTTTTCACGAAGATTAAAAGCTGCTCATCAACCATTTGCACCAAATGCATGTCAGTATCACTCCACTCTGGCACTGAGTAATAGTGGTCTGAAAATACTGAATTTGAAGAAAATAAACTCCGCCTGAATTTGTCTTTTGAAAAAGTTGCCTGAAGATGTCTATAGCTGGTAGGTAAGAGCTGGAAAACACAATAGGAACATAGCATCAAGTATTATCAAGTTCAGGTTCAAATTTCAGAATAAAAACACAAAAACACAACATATTAGACAGGTTTTTCTAAGAGTAACACCAAACTGTGCAATTTGGAGATATTATAATATTTCTAGATAAAAAGGCCATAATAACTATCATAAATAACTATTATATACCCATATTCACTGTCAGTATGAGACGGAGTAAAAGTATAAAAAAATGTTTTTGTAATATTTTTGTATTTATTTCTGATCTTGAATAGAATAAATACAATAATGAAAAAATAAATAAAATATGCACAAAAAGAAAACATTGAAGTAGCATATCGCCGTGTTCAGAATTTCATTGGCTACACGATACGCCTGTCTTTGGGAGACTCGGTTGCTATTGGCTCGGTCTTTAAACAAAAGAAGAGGGGTGGCACTTCCTTATCGAGTTGACACTCATTGGCTAAATGAAAGCTGTAGATAAGGCATGGAAGCTCCGATTGGCGCCTAGAGTCTGGTCTCCATTTTGGAATCATGAGCTCAACGCTGCATGCACGGGAAATAAAGTTTTTACCGAGTATAAACGGGAATCACACACATCGATCAGCTGCTTTCAAAGATTGCAACAGCTGTTCATGGGAATGCTGTTGTGATTGTGATCTCAAAACTGTTTTGATACTAAATAGACAAGATTCTTAGCTTTCTAGCGATGTATGGCGCTGGGTACCAAGTCCAGCATGGTGGACTGTAAGCAACACAGGGCAAGATACAATGTGGCGGGCGTCCACATTTTGGGAATCTATGCCCACCTACACACATTTGAGAGCTGACTGAATGTTTGTGCAACATAATTAGATTATTTTTGTCGTTTACAGTGTTTTATAATAATAATAATAATAATAATAATAATAATAATAATAATAACAATAATAAGCTTTATTTGTATAGCACCTTTCATACAAGAATTGCAGCCCAAAGTACTTCGCAGCAAAAACATAACAATTAGTACAAGATTAGACAGAATTAGAGCATTTACAGAACAATAATCACAGTGTTGATGTAAATGAGTCTGAAGTACCATTATAAAAGATACTATAAAATAGCAGATAAAATAGCAGAATTAAAATAGTATAAAATAACATTGGAGATCATGCCTAGTTTCAGTATCTGTGCCGTACTTAACGACCCTGCTGATCACACCATTCATGTAAATGTTTTAAACTATCAGAGCCATATTTTGAAAGCATGAGATCAACAATGGCCCCTGTGGCCTTTCAACTGGTTTACTCCCTTCGGTTAAAGCCAGTTTTTCTCCAATACACATTTATCAGAGAAACTTCCTCTTGTTCCCGTGGTAACAGTCTATTTGATCTCAGGTTTTTCAAAAATACACACTCTGAAATGTATCTCAGTTACCTTTACACATTCAATGTTAAACCAGGTATAGCAAACATTTATGGAATCATTTAAATTAGTTTAAAGTGGCATAGAGTAGCAGCATTAACGCCGCTCACGTTTCATAAATTGCAAACAGATATTTTCGATGCAATCTTCACCAGAAGCATGTTCAATGAATGCGCTCTTTATTGAGTTAATGCACCACACTGCTCATGATCTTGCACTCCTCCAGTATCTCAGTTTTCTGGGCGAAGCATGACCAGTCATCCATACTACAATAATAATAATAATAATAATAATAATAATAATAATAATAATAATAATAATAATAATAATAATAATTATAATAATAATTATAATAATAATAATAAATTGTATTTATAAAGCGCCTTTCAAAGCTAAAAGCAATCTCAAGGCGCTAAAATACAGGCAACAACAACAACAACAACAACAACAACAACAACAACAGACATAAGATTTTACGGAAAGGCTTTTGTGAAAAGAAAGGTTTTTAGGCTCTTCTTGAAGGAGTCGGTGGCCTGTGGAGCCCTCAGGTGTTCTGGGAGGGAATTCCACAGGTGAGGAGCGGCTGAGCAGAAGGCCCGATCGCCCATGGTGCGGAGCATGGTCCTGGGGGGGTGGAGCAAAGTTTTTTTAGAGGAGTGGAGGTTGCGTGTGGAGGTTTGTTGGGGGAGGAGTTCGTTGAGGTATGGAGGAGCATTTCAATGTATGCACTGATGGGTGAGTAGGGAGATTTTGTATTCGATCCTGAATGCGACAGGAAGCCAGTGGAGGGAGTAGAGAATGGGTGTGATGTGGTTATACAATAATGCAGTATCAATTCCGATGGACCGGCAAGTCCAGCGGACATCTCCCCAAACAGATCCAGTACTCCCAGCAACACCGCTGCAAGGAAAGAGAGAAAAATGTTCAACCACCCACAATTACCTCCACTTACCTCTGCCCACACTGCAACAAAGCATGTGGATCACAGATTTACAGCCATCTGAACACCCACAAGTAGACCACCCAACAGAGGACAGTCATACTCGCCTCGAGTTACCACCGATGATGAGGATCCAAATTAGCTGCAGATGTTGATTAATGGCAGAGTTTACATTTCTCCCTTATGCAGAGTCAACCAGCTGTCAGTCCAGTTGCTGGCTGGCACATCCTGTGTGTGCATCAGCCACAGCTCAGGGACAACAACGATTCAGATCATGTTGGATGTATTACAGCATAGGTCTTCAACAGGGGGTCAACGGAGGTACTACAGGGGGGTCGCAAAATTGTTTGTAGATAAAGCAAAAAATTATAATAACATTTTTTAAATAAAAAATATTTATATATTTTGTACATTCACATCACAGCACCCCCCACCCCCCAAAACAACAGAGTGAAAATTGAATTTCCCCTTGAGGAATTAATAAAGTATGTCTTCTTCTTCTTCTTCTTGAGTCATCTTGTCACCATGACCGTGTGACACAGATCAGTAATAACTTATGTATGTCAGTAGTAAAACTGCGGTGGAATAACAATAATAGATTTGTGAATATGTGATATCATGTGACAATACATGGACAGATTAGCCTGTTATTGATGCTCTGGGGAAAACAATTGGCTGTCGGGCTGCTACTTCAACAGGTCTTAGACTTACTTGGGAGTTTACATCGAGAAACGTTTTCACTGCAGTTTTAGGTCATCCATTGGAACACATGTGTTTCAATCATCACCAGTCATGTAAAATATTTTGCTTCAGCTATGTTCCACATGTTCCACATTATGACTGGAAGTGTATATTTTTGCCTCTTGTGTATTTTCTTTCAAATGAACCACATAAATGCTGCATTAATCCATATGTTTATATTAACAATGAAGCAATTGACCCTTACCTCTAGAAAGCGCTTTAGAGTCTTTCAACTCATTGTTTTGGTTTGTTTTGGTTTTAGCGAACATAACTTTATTGTTTATTTATTGTTCACTCTCACCGCTGTCATCAACCTTGTTTTGAGCTACAGACAACTGTTTTAAGCAAACAATAACAATACGCTCGCTGTACATTACTTGCTCAGCACCAAATGGCAGACAGACAATGTTAGCTACTAGCTGGTGGACAGTATTTAGCAAATAAAGAAACAGATATTTCCCTCAAGAGTTGGTGGAAAACAAAACAGAGCTACAAAGGAGCGTAAATATTGGGCTTACATTCACTAGTTGGACAGAAATACAACTCAAAAGGATAGTGTGGCACCAGAGCAACTTCATAAGGTTTAAATGTGTTCTGTGTTTTGTTTACAGCTTGCTCCGCTGTCTCCAGGTGGACAAAAAAATCAATGAAATCTTTAAAAACCTATTTCAACCACAGAAGAAATGTTTTATTTTCCATACTTGCGAGGATTATCCTCTTACTCAGAGAGGAGAACGTACTGCTTCATAAAGGGAAGTGTTGTTTTGGTGTTGGTCTGTAGTAACTTTTCTCCTTTAAAAACCTTTACACCTTTTCGCCATGACACCCCCCCCCCCCTCCTTTTTTCTTTTTGGAATTTGACACATTAAACGTTTATAAATAAACTGTTTATTATTACTTTTAATTGTACTGCATAGTTTCCACACAGTTATGAATCATTTCAAATATAGTAAAGTAAAATAAGTAAATAAGATTTAATATTTAATATTTCTTATCTTTTCCGAACAACATTTTTTATCCTTTGTGGTCTGCAGATTCTGGACTATCTACTGTGTGTCTGGACAGCAGGGTGGGCTTATGGATTGTTAAAAGGATAATAGGAACACTGGGTAGGAAATATGGGCAACACTATTATATGGAACTTTTCTAAGAGGATTTTAAAGTAATTTATTCACAGGGAAATATGATGTGAGGACAAAGGAAAACACAGGGGGTCACCAAAATCATTAGGAATCTTTATGAGGGCTATGGCTACATACAATATGGTACCCAAACCAAAGTGTTTGAGTGGACACATAATAAACAGTATATAGTCTCTATGTGTTCTTGTAGCTGTTGTCCTATTAAATTGTTAATAATGCTGTAAAATGCTTAAAAACTAAAATGTATATGTAAGACCACTAACTGCAGTACTATTAGTTCCAATCAGTACACTGACAAATCAGTAGAATACACGGTGCAAATACAATAATAATTGTGATTTTGATGTGAACGCATTTGCTCTCAGCGTTGGACTAGAAGAGACATAATTTACTGGACTTTCATTTCACACTGCACACTTGGTGAGACCAATACAGCGCTGCAGAATACAAATGTTGTTTCTTTTCCAATTGATTGAGGAATACTAGAGGTAGTTTGTGTCCTGAACTGTCTGCAGCGCCAAGATAGACAAAAACGTTAATGAGGAGGCACTTCTGTTCAGCCGCTCCCGCTGTATTCACCATGTGTTTGTTGAACTGAGCTCATATCAGTTCCATTAGGATTTACTGCCACTTATGGTATGTACGTACACCATAGGTATGTACAGTGGTCTTAAATAGACATGCAACAGTTATAATGAAATGTATTCATTCAGGTGTGATCACTTGTGGTCACTTTGTGCACTCCATATCAAACTCAGAAGTGAAAAGGACGTACAAATGCATCTCTGATCTTTGAACATCCAGCCGAGCATATAAAGCTATTGTTCATGTTGTGTTTCTTATGCATGAACACTTCAATCCATCACATTGGGTCTCTCCCTTGTTCACTTATCACTTGATCAGCCTACCATTTATTGCTTGTTCCTTGCACTATCACATCTGGCAGCCTAATTACTTGTATTGCTATTGTGAGTTATTTTTCTTCAAGGGAAATAAATCTACTCCTAAACACTGTGTTCTTTATCTGACTAATTGTAGCAGCCTTGAATAATCTCAGTGCATGTCATGTGTTAATGAGTAAGGATGCACAAACTTAATTAACTAAGAAGTTTTTCAACATTATAAATTCAACTTTTGTAGATTTTAAGTCCTCCATTTAGTTGCAGATAGCGTGAGGGGCAGGGTGAATACTTGCTGTATCGATTGCTGCCTTAATTCTAAATAGAGACTGACAGTTCAGGCTGCCGCTGGATGCCCCAATGGCTGAGTCAGTTCCTTGTCGCTGTCACAGCTGTGCTTGCCACTGGCAGGTTTGTTCCCCTATCAGTGGATAAGGATATCCATCTTCACACCTCAGGGTCCTCAGTAGGCAGCCGCTCACCCAAACGGCCAACTTTGCTGAATCAAGGCAGGGCATTTCAGGTAACCAGCCTCTCTCTGGATTCATTATTTAGCCATCATTTTTGGTGGCGGAACAGGAAACTCCGGGGCCATGCTTTGAACTTTATTATACCTCTCTTTTTTGTGTGATACATTTTACATGTCTGGAATCATGTCCTGCTAATATATGGTGTATTCAATATGTTAAAGTTTCAGTAGGAATATTTCATGACAGAGCTGACAGTGTGGTATCAGGAAATCCCTCAAGTATCCTTGAGCCAGTCACTGATGCATTGATATGCTGAAGCAGACCTCAGATCATTTGGAACAGGTAGACAGGGAAGTTCTCTAAGAGGATTGATGGAAAATATAATGTTAATGGACTGTGGCGACAGCAAGTCAGCAAATGAAGACAACTTCAATCATTCTTCACAACTCCTTTCAGTACAGCTGCTGAGCCCCACCTCTTGGCTTACATCCCCGCTTACTTTATTATCCCGTCAGTTTAAAATCAAAGAGGAAACTCCTCCCTGTTTAACTTTGTCCAATCACTTGTAGACCTAACAATACCGAATACTGAATATCCGAAACGGGAGCCAATCACTAATCACACGCTGCATATCGATCAAATGAAGTGCACACGTAGCAGGATGCCTCCAGCTTCTGATGGTGTATTGACACCAGATGGAGTCTCTTCTTTCAAAATATATTATGTTCTTAAAATAGTCTCTCTTGACCAAATTATTTTTAGTAGTGGAAGTAATTACTGAAGAAAATACTGCAAGGTGGAAAACAAGATATACATTCCTTGTTATCAACAGTGCTGAACCTTCTGCGGCTTTTTGTTTCGTTTGTTCCATTTCCAGTTTGTCTTTTAACTTCCGGGTCACTATTCCCAAGATATAGTAAGCTCACACAGGCTTTCTAAAACTTGGGAACACACGTCCATATTTTTAAGGAGGTCATATGGACCGACCACATCCACTGCAGATCTTAGATTAAAAACACAATCTTTGGCATAACATCATCAGGGTCATTTCTCCAGACATATACAAAAGCTTCATACACTTGCCTTTCAAATCTCTGAAAGGCAAAGCTGAATCAATTTTTTGTAAAAAAGGAAGAGTAACAGAGAGAAGTTTACTGTTTTGTTCAGCAGCTGGTCTGCACATTGAGACTAACATTATCACTCTCCAATTATTGTTAAAAAATATTCTTTGAAAAGTAGACACCTAAGTAACAACTTAAAAAAAGATAAACCCTTTTGTTAGTTACATCACATTTATTTATCCTTCAGCATCTTCATCAATCTTTAAATGTAGAATTTCTATTATCTTATACATATAAGACAAACCTGTTTAGCCTGAACTAAATGAATGTCCCGTGTAATTAGAAAGATTCATCACCAAGCCTGCCCCCTAATGTTCCCCACATATAACAAGACAAGAATGAGTGTGGATTACATATCCGACCACAAGGTCATAATAGAGTCCTTATATTATAATTATAATTTATTATTTTTTGTTAAATTATAGTTAATCTAATTTGTTAACTTGTTACAAGATAATGTTCTGCTTGGAGTTGCCATGACGTCACTCTGCATAATAAGTAGCCATGTGCTCACACACATAGCAGGACATAAAGGAAATAAACTTAATGTAGGTTTCGGACAAAATTGGCCATAAAAAAAATCACCATGCCTTTTAGGGCTCCGTAATGTTCAACTTAAAGCTGCAACTAATTATTATTTGTATATAAACATTACATTAAATGACTATGTCAAATGTTAAAGGGGTCGCTCATCGTGTAGAAACACCACAGAATGATCAATTCTGTATTTCCCCTCAGCTCTAGCGTAGCCTCCGCTCGTATCAACCTCCTTTCCAGCCGCAGCAGTTGCTGTTTTCAGAAAAAATAAAACTCTGATGAACCAACTGTACGCTACCTGCACCAAACAGCAGACCGACCAAGTTAACCACCACCTGGTGAACATAGTGAAGCAACTTTTGTTGCAGCTTTAAATTAACTACTTTGACGTGGGCCATATGAATTAAGATTATTATCAAATGTATTATAGTTTGTGAGCTCTGCTAACTGCAGTGCATGATCAGTGGACAAGTGAAGACATACTGACTCCGGTTTTGCTCAACTCATTGCTCACATTTCAGTATTATTACTATGACATAGCTTTGGTACCTTTAGATCTTGTGATAGTGGCTTTAACACAACGTGCTGCATCGATAAGTAGAACATTAATTATTAAGTTCAAGACAAAGTGCAACATGAATAAGAATAATCCAATTCTTACATCTGATCTTCTAAAGAAAAGCCAGGAGACTATGCTCACTGAGGCGGTGACTTTTCTTTCTCCTTTCAATCTTTTAAAAGTGATGTTTTTAATTGCACAAGCATTGGAATCGTCACCACTTCTGTGCCTTTTCATTTACAATTCTCTTTCCTTCTTAAAAGATAGAGGAGGCAAACTGCTTTATTTCAGTGGCTCTGAATAATTGATGCATAATGCTGTTGTGAAGTGGAATGCACCTCATAGCGGCTTCTTGAGCGAGCAACGGAGACATGGTGCACCTTTTCAAGCTTCCTCCTCCTGTCTCAAGAACAGGGAGGGGAGAGGGGAGAGGGCGAGAGGAAGGAGCAAACAAAAGAGAAAAGGCACCAAAATAAAAGGAAGCAGAAATCTCCCCAATACACAGCAGATGGGACAGGAGTTTATGACTGAGAGGGCAGAGACACAAAGACTAGAACAGGGGTGGTTTCGGGTCAGTGGAGATCCCAGTTTAGCTCTGAAATATGTGAATGAATAAGATTAGCATCTGCCAATTTACATGGTAAATATCACAAAATGTTCCATCCAGTTTATTAGAACAAACGTTCCAGCAGCAGTGTTTTTGAAATCAGTGCTAACAAGAGAACATTCATTATCAGCCACCAGTGAATGAACATATTAGGTAACATTATGTATTCAGACACACCTGCGGGGCTCTGCCAGCCGGTCGCACTTATTGTTGTTTGGGATCTGAGGGAGAGGGCGAGTCGGGCAGTCTGCAGGTTGGACTGGAAAGGACAACTGTGGCCAGTGTCGACTTCAACACTTCAGCCTCCTCAGTATTCTCATTACCAGGGACAATGATTATGTATCTTCCTTCCCTGCCACAGGTTTTGCTAAAAAAAAATCAACGCAAGATGAACAGTAAAGCTCAGGCTCCATAAAGCCAGCCGTGGTACCGCCTGAGAGCGAGAACAACTTCTTTCTTTCCAGATGAATTCCTCTGTCAGTGTTTGTGTCTCAGAGCCGCACTGCCACTAGATGTTCCTGATATGAGTTCATCTTGTTTAAATGCCAGGAAGTGTTTCGACCAACGGGAGGCCTGCGACTGAGAGTAAGATTATAGCGGCAATCACTGCTGGGCAGAGGGAGCGTCTGGAGCTGGGGAGCGGGAATTCTCATTTTTTTAATTTCTCATCATCCAATATTTCTTACAGGGCAATTCATCTAAAAGCCTTCCTCTACCTCCTCTACCCCTCCTCTACCCCTCTACCTCTCTACCTCCCTCCTCTATCTCCCCCTCTACCTCCCCCTCTCCCTCCCTCTCTACCTCCCCCTTCTTTGAGGAAGGGAGGAACACATTTGGATCATGGCAGTTCTTAAGACAAGCCTGTGTATGTGTGTGTATTCACAGAAGCACCGAATGACAATGCATGATTTATATGCATGTGGATGTGTACACATTTTGTAAATGTAACTGATCATTAAAGGAAGCAGCAAAATGTGACAGCCTTGGCAAAGCAACAAGTTTGGAAAAGAAAAAATAAGAAAAAAAGACATCTCAGATATCTGCTCCTGCTATTCATATGCGAGTATAAATATTAATGCAACTGTGCTGTCAACAAGCTTTTAAAGACCTGTACACTGAAACGTGGCGGGGACTCCACTGACACCTTTTTTGTTGACTCTGTCTGTGCTTTTAAGTGATTTGGGCAGATGCTGACAGAAACTATCACAGTCATGAACTTTGAACGAGGGGAATCTGCTTGGTTGTCTTCAGTCAACTGTCTTTAGATCCTAATATATTAACAATAACTGAGTGTGTTGTGTGAGCACCTTAGTGTGAGATTAGAGAGCTCCCACTCACTACTCTCCCCTCCATTCTGTTTAGTTTATAGCATGAGGGATTTTAAGCCCTGTACCCTGGTAAATTTGTATATTGGTGTTGGGAACTAACACATTACTGAGTAACACGTTATAATAAATCTGTTTACCTTTTTAAGTAATATGCAGTGTATCATTTCACACCCGTAGAACACATCGAAAACACAGAAAGAAGTCATTTAAATGTGGAAAATTTCACAAAAATCAATGTTTTTCTGCAGATTTACTTCAATGTCAGGGAAAAGGAGAGTGGTGTGTGCTGACATGTCAAGACAATAGGGACATTCCAGGAACTTCTGTCGTTTTCTATTATTACTATTAGTACATAATAATGCTCCATTACTATTTTTTGGGGCATGTTTATTATGTGCAAATGTGTTTATACCTGTGCAGAAACACTTCTAGGTGGAGTGAAGAGCATGCCATCCTATGGGTGGACAAAACACCCATAGATGGCATGGGTGTCGAAAAACAGTTTTGGAGAAAATAATTCTGCAAAGGAGTTCATAGCATTTTACTGGATTACATAACTGGTGACAGTAGTTGTGTGAAGAAAGAAAAAAGAGCCCTTGAGAGAGAAGTTTAAATCTCGCCTGCTTACTCAACTCCTCACACCTGACCCGGTTGGTCATCCCAAATCCAAAGTCTGAAACGTTTGTGTTTCAGTATGTTCAACCATCCAGCAAGCAATTTGGTTGAGGCATACAGACACCTTTAGACAAGAGGCTTTATATCACAATGTCTTTCATGTTCATAGCCACTGGTCCAGGAAGCCTGAAGAGGAGACATGTAACCACGGTTTTAACAACATTTGACAAACTTTCAAAGTGTGATTATACCTAGACTGGTGGTTTGGGATCCCACAAGTCAAACATAAATCTGAGAGATTGCGAGATGATTAAAGTTTTATTTTTAACTTACCTGAATTATTGCGTGATTATTGGATACATATTTCACAACAAAAAAAACAAAAACATTTTGGTTGACCTTTTCACAACCAGTAGATAAATGTGATGAATGACCTCTGAGACCAAAAACCAATCTTAGATATTTAAGTCAGTTGAACAGAAACAACTCATGCCAGGTCTGAGGTAAACAAGGCTTTGATCTCATCTAATGGCATTCTCTGGAGCACTTCAGTTGATACAAATAATTATTTTATTTCATGGTAGTACTCGAAAGATGGAAAACATATCTTTTACGACCCGGCTCGGCAAGGGAAAAGGGAGTAAAATATAACCAGATGTTGATGGTAAATAAAGTATATTTATTAATAGAATATGGATAATTGGCAACCAATTGCTTTTAACGACACCACAAATAGAACAAAAGGAGGGCTCTTAACATAAGAGCATGAGGCGTCAAAGCCAACTAACAAAAATAACCACCAAACTAAACATTTCTAAAACAAAGCTTGGGGTGAAAACTTAATAACAAAAGAACACAACAAAACAGCGCCGGGGCACCCTAATGTCTAACAGAAAACGCTGCAAACTTCTAATCAATTAACTTCAAAGATAAACCTAGTTTCGACACCTAGGATACAGTACACAGAATTTCAGCCAACAATATACGATACACGGAATCTAGTATCCACACAAGTACGAGGCATCTGGCTGACAACACCAGCAGCCCCGACTGTCGAGCTGGTTTGGCACTTGTAGTCAACCGGTCTTTCCCGTGCCCTCGGATTGGAGAGCCAGAACAAGTGCACACCAATCACAACTCGGTCGTCATCAAGGTGGGAGGAGGAGGTGTCGCCGCAGCCAATCAAGGGGCGGTGGTCACACATCCAAATCTGCATACTTAAATAGGGAAAACAAGGTGCATGCATCCACAAAGTAATCCCTGCAGATAAATAAGGCCGTGGCCCGTAACAATATCACACCTCTGGAAAAACATCCTCGGCATTGTCACATTGCTAACTTGTTCCCTCTGTATGCTAACTCAAAAAAAGCTGACAGTTTACAATGGAAAGGAGATAATTTGCCATCACACTATGATCAAAGATAATTCCTTGTTTTATTCATTGGTAAATCAGCAGCCAAAGCTGTCATCGTACACTAGAGTACTTTTTCTTTGCAAACATTTACACAATATATCCCTGTGGAAAAATGTCTACATACTGATTACCAGTCTCTGCTGAAACAAACAAGGGAGGGGTAAGTGATCAAAAGCAGTGTCGTAACTGCTTCCTGTTTATAATTTGAGCAATTTACTTCACATCAGACATTCTACATTAATCAGATTTAGTGAAGATAAAGATGATACTATATGTCAACCTTTTGTTTTTAACCCTCGAACACAGTTTTCTGAGCTACTGTTAACCACTCGCCTGGGATCTGTGACAGGCCGCTACTGTGACAAATTCACACTGTCTTATATCAATGTTTGATTGTGGCATACATTGATTCAGGATGTGAAACTGTAATGAGACAGTCTTTGGTGCTTAATCTGCATCTCACAGTTTGTATACTATCCCACCTCCACTCTCGGTGTCACTAATCGCTGGCTACGATAGACGATAGGTGTCAAGCAGCACAGAGGATTTGGCATGGCCGTTTCCGCCTCACCTTCCTGAGGCAGCTTGTGTAGTTAACTGCTTTGCACTTCTGATCTTCCTTTAATTTGGTTTACTCTGTCATTTGCAGCAGGGCACTTTATTGTGACACCATTATTTACATGCGAGAGGAACTCCCTGTATCTATGCACTGGGTCCGATAGATTTTGAATCATTGCTGGAACTATTACTAGCCAAAAATGTGATAAATCAGTAGATAACTTTTTTGAAATATACATATATTCTGATTTGGAGCATTGTATTAACCAGTTTGCATAACATTCCTTTCAGTTTCCCCTCACATTACTGATTGTTATATGGTCCCGGGCGCTCTGTGGGAGTGGACAGCAGGGATTTTCATTGTGGTAGAAAAGTGGTGGATTCATTTTCAAAGGCAGTTGAAGGATCAGTCTTAATTATCTCAGGTGCTGGCCCTTGCTCTGATACCTGCCCACGTCCCCTGGTGTCTCAGGTGTCTTTTCACATTGTATTGAAAGTATTTGTGTGTTTGAGTGAGGGTTGTTGGGCTTCTGTCTTTGTGAGGACCCAAAGTCCTCACAAGTATACAGTAAAATACACTGCTGATGCAGTAAGAAACAGAAGCAGATCCGCACCATGGCATCAATTTAATACAAATGATTCCCATGTCAAGGATGCAATGGCCAATTGGTTGTGTTTGATTAACACATTGTGCATTGATAATTACATGCAAATTACCTCTGTAATTCGCGTGGCATAAATGTATAAAGATTTCTGGTCCCTGCTGAAACTGGTGATTTGACTTTACTTAAGAGTGCCATGTATTTGTGTTCAATTTCAATACTTAAATGAATAATGGTCATCTAGTAGGACATTGCTGATTGGGTCCATCTAACCACAGCACCTTTTTCCTCATCATGTAAGAAAGCTCATCTGTAACTATGACCAAATATTAAGTTTGTGTTAGCTTTTGACTGAAGCCTGGGCCCTCCTCTTGGCTCCCTCCAATCATGTTTAAACAATGTCTACGACTTTATAATGAAGCATTATGAAGCCTAAGTAATGAGGTGGCCGTGAAAGGCCCTTGTATAGCTTTTCCCAAGCCCTTTAACACAGAGTCCTGACCTTTTTAACTAGTCAAATTAATTGGGCCGGGCTAACCTTTTAGAGGCTAACTGTGAAATAGGACCAGCGTTCCCGGGTCGGCTCATTATACCACACTAGCTTTGGAGTGTAAGGGCTCTTTTTCCCCTTTAGTTTGGGGACGCACAGCAGCCAGTCAGCGACTCAGATGGGAATTGAAATTCAGGTCAATCCAATTGAGTCCGATGCTCTAAACCTGGTCTTTTAGAATCTTTAGTTGAGGGGGTAAGCTACTGTTCACTTACAGGGAGTCAGAACCAGTACAATGGTACATTGAAATTGTTTGTATTAGTGCAGGAATGTGCTCGTGCCGCTGAGTCTTGGGTTTTGAAGTGCGTCTATGCTCACATTTACGGTGGCAACGCTACAGTGTACTCATCATGAGTGCAAAAGCTCCCACAAATTTATTTTATTTTCTTGGCTCAATAAAGTCAAAGCCCCATTAAATGTGTATCCACCAGGATTGGAAAAAAGTTTAAGTTCAGACTGGCTGACATCATAGACCAGGGCTATTCCACTATATTGTTCTGGGGGCCACATTTTCAGAAAGCTAAAGGCCCAGGTGGGGACATTTACCTGAGCCATTATTCTCAGGGGATAAATTGACCCAATCGACTTCTCTTTGGCCTTATGACCTTATGACCTTATGACCTTATGCTAATTTGTGTTTCTTGGTTATAATTGTTTATATGCACTCCAGATACAGACATATTTTAATCAATACATAGGATAAGAAATGCTAAGTTTTGACATGGAGCAGCACATTTGGAAACAAACATTTAATTTAATTTAAACATTTTTTACCCCAGTTCTACACCAACTAACCTGTTGGATTAAATCAAGAAACAGCCCCATTTTGTTAATAACAAATCAGTATCACATAGTGATATTTGTGTTTTGGTAAAACAGCGCTACCGCCAGCACATCAGTAACCATTTAGGCACAGACTGATACTGCATCACGGCAGACAGCGAGAGCCTTAAATCAAAATGATAATAAATTCTGATGAAGTTCTGTGAGAAGCTGATGAGAGAAACTCTGCTGAAATCAGAAAGACGCCACAGTTACTGTAGAAAGTACTGTGTTGTGTCAAAGGGGTGTTTGTTCTGCTTTTCCCTTCTGTTCGGTGAGAAAAGGAGTGAATAACTGGATAGAAATAAAATAATACTTTAACACAGGGGTGGGGAACCTCCGGCCTCCGGCCCGCGAGACCATTTGATCCGGCCCTCGAGGTAATTCATAAACACACGCAAAAAAATCCACTAGAAAAAACCCTCAAAAAATCTAGACAGCAATCGTATAAAAAGGGCGACTGACTGTCAGGGTCCTTGAACACAACACGAGCGGAACGTGTCATTGCGTGGTCACGTCATGTAAAACTTCAATATTAAACGACATCAGTGAACGCAGCATGGCGAGTGTAAAACAGAGAAAGCTGGAATGTCGAACTTTCCAGGAGAAATGGACGAACGATTATTTATTTGTGGAAGTAAAAGGCCAGTCTGCCTAGTTTGTGCGGACGCGCTTGCGGTGATGAAGAATAATCTTTAGCATCATTACAGCACGAAACATGTTAAACTGCACGAGCTGAAAAGACGAGTGCGTTTGGATAAAGATAACGCTCTTCGGCGGAGTTTGGCCCAACAAGCAGCTCTCTGCAGAGAGTAACATACAAACATGGAGATAGAGAGGTAGACCACCACACCAAGAACAGACTATTCCACCACTGCTGTGCAATTATCACTGCCATGTGCAATACTCACTTTATCTTCTATCAACCACTTGGTACTTATATTATATTTTATTATTGTTTACTGACTTTTTACTTCATATGTTCTTTTGTAACAAGATACATGTCCCCGTTGTGTGACTATTTCTGGATTTCTGATTTCTGATAAAACAGAAAGATACATGGATAAAAAAGTTGCTTTTTTGCACAGTATAAAAGAAAAGTACAATGAATGGGCTGCGTCTTAAAAAAAATTGCAGAGGTTATGAGTTCAATAATTAATATGGACCTCGGAGGATGTTGTAAAAAGTAAAATGGCCCTTGATAGGAAAAAGGTTCCACACCCCTGTTTTAACACATGCTGTTTGGTGGGTTGTGTGTTTGCCGAATTACAGGAGATATTGGATTAATCAGCAGCATGCATGGGAATAAATTACAATATAATAGATTTGTGTATTTTTCCCCTGATGATTTCTAGCTGCTACACAAAGTCCAGGCGGACGGATGGGGTTGTGGCAGTACAGAATCAAAATATCCTAATAACTTCCCTCAGGTCCTTAGCAGCACACACGCAAAGCGTCAAGTAGACCGTTCCGAGGGTTTGCGAGATAATCAAAACTCTCTCTCATTCACACACACACACACACACACATACACACACACACACACACACACACACACACACACACACAGAGAGAGAGAGACTTATGTCATTGTAGCATGATGGGACACGGTTGTCCTTTCTAGAAGACATGTATTGAATAGCGTCTTATTGAACACAATTATCATAGTTATGACAAATTCAGGTATAAGGATCAAATAACTTTTTGATGCAGAATTTTCTAAAGACACACAAACAATGAGAGAAAGGAGTTCAGACATTGTAGGTACTATAGAGAGGATAAGTGGGATGTAAAAAAAAGAATACAAACATTACATTCAACCAATATGCAATAATGTATGAAGTCCCAACATTTACTGTAAATCATTGAGGTTTAAGGAGATAATTACAAAATTGTCTAATCTGTTGTTTTGATCCTGAAACGTAGTCATAAAAACAATTTGTTGATATTAGGAATGAAGCAAAACAGGTTTGTTTATATATTGCTAACAGCAAGGACAGATTAAGTTTGGGAAAAGTGGCCATCCACCAGGCAATCCCTGATACCATTATCATTCCCCACTCCACGCACTCCAGCATGCTAACAGTTTTATGATTGATAATAATTGATTGAAAAATGTTGCATCTAATTTGTTCCTGTCTTTGATGATTTAAGAAGACAGATGAGCCAGTATATTACTATATGGATAATCTAGTGTAATTTAGGTGTCTTTAATCTGGAATTTGCTATCTTTTTGCATCATACTTTTATGTTATTAGGAAGGTAGTGACGTGAGCACAAATCCCAATAATTGCACTTGATTGTTTCTGGCATTAGATGCTGCCTCTACAGCCATCAAATCACCTGGAATTTCACAGCAAGTCTAATTGCCAAATGAGCACGGATAATGTTACTAAAATGCTACTTGAGCCCTTCAGTTGAAAATAGTTTGTATTAAACTGAAGGAGAAGGATTGGAGGTAAATGACTCACGTTCTCAGTGAGTGTTAAGACTTTGCCAAGGCTGCCCCTTGTCACCCATTCTGTGGATGATTTCTAAGGCTCCGTTACTTGGAAAACAACGGGTTTCTCCCTTCAGGTTGTATTCAAGACTGTATAAGCATTGTATTAGACTGTCATGGTGAAGAGGGACGGACAAATAATGGCCTAGCTCTAGCTGATCTACATTCTATCCCTCATCTATGATCATGAGCTAGTAGCTGAAAGATAATGAGTGAAGACTTTACACAGCGGGTCGTTTATTTCTTACATTTAAATGGCACATCAATATAGTTTGTCGAACTAACATGAATACTTTCACACAGAATGTGAATATTAGGAGGTGAATAAGTGTGTGTAAATAAAGGAATCAACCAATCATGTTGTGAGGAAACAGCAACAAACAAAAACCACAACATGGAGGCTCCGCAGGCCGAAAAACGGGCAACCTCGGCCAACCTCATTATTCCTTTCAACCTTCACAAAGGCAGCCCGTACCATATCCACTCCTTCCGTCCATACCTTTCAGAATAAAAGCCCTAGACATATACACTGGTTAACTGTTGCCCAGAGGGAATTGAAATTCACTCAGAGCTTTTCAATAGAAGGAAACTCAAATAGCTTACAGTAGCTGAGGCTATACAACAACTTACCTCAGATAGACTGCCAGACGCTGCTCTGGGTCAATAGGATCCCTGTAGTTGGCCTGTAGATCCCTGCCTCTGCAAATCTATAAGAACATTTTGTTGAACAAGTGTTGCAAATGTCGCAAATTTACATCTCTGCTTGTAGTTTTGATGAGAAAGATTAGCAGGCAGTGGATAAAGGCCTTAAAAGAGACCAAAATGGGTTTACTGGCACTCTTTGTCACTCTTAAAAACAGGGTAAGGAATTTGGACATCTGAATGTTGCTCAGAATTTACTGCTCCTCCACACTGAAAGGAGCCAGTAGTTTAGGCATCTGATTTGGATGCCCCTTGGACTCCTTTCTGTGGGGGTATTCCAAGCACGTCAACTGGAAGGAGACCCTGAGGCAGACCCAGAGCTCGCTGGAGGGATTATATGTCCCATCTGGCCTGGAAAATCCTTTGGATCCCCCAGGAGAAGCTAGAGGAAGTAGCTAGGGAGAATGGCATAGCCTGCTAGCACCGCGACTCAGACCTGGATTAGCATCAGGAAATGGATGGATGGAAATACATTGTAGCCCTTTGTAATTGATCACTCATATACTCATTTATGTCAGATAGGGACACGCCACCAAATAAAGAAATATTAAAATCAAATACTCTGCCAAGGCAGGTAGGATTGAATTGTGGCTCTTAAAAGTTGGTGCATTCCCCCCTCACAGAGAAGAGCAGTTTGGATAAGCCAGACTTTACATTGGCCACAATATGAACGTTCCTTTGGCTACAATGTGAAGTGCATGTAATCAGTGTTTTTTCTGGTGAAAGATAATCAAACAGTCCATAGAAACTGAAACTTTCTGGGATAAAGTTCCTGTTGAAAGTTTTGGCAAAAACAAAAGATGACAGAACAAGAAACACAGAAGTGAGAGTACATATTGCTGCTTTCTGGTTGGAAAGAAACCTATGTATGAGTTAAGTGTCACTAAAGATTTGTATTGGTAAAAATTGAGAATAAACATCTAAATAATCAAAGGAGGATTTTATTAACATCTGAGTGAGATACCTCTTCTCTGAGTAACTAAGTATGTAACAATTTCACTCATTCCCTCATGCTAATTCATCAGAGTAGTACACATAGGTTATCTTGTATGCCCTGATCAATTCCACTGAAAGCATGCCAACCTAAACAAGGGGCATCTGCTATGTCTAGTGGCCAAGCATGTTGGTGCTGGACTGGAGCTTGTCCAGAGGTAGCTACTGTGTGCTGAACATCTATTTTTATATTTTACATGACATTTAATGTTGCTCTGCCCGGGAGTGGTTTGTTTTTGACCCAGAAAAAGAACAGTGCAGCTTTAGTCAAAAGTTTTAAGTCGACACATTGGAAAAATATAGGATCAAATTGTAGTACTTAGTTAGCATTCCCATTTACAAATACATGTGAAACTACACACACGTTATAGATTTATAATCAACTAAATTTATGAAAATATCTTTTTTTCCATCAGTTTATGTGCTTTAGTGGCAGCAGTGACTCATACTTGGGATTATTTCAAGAAAACTGCTCAGCAGGTGGAATTGAGAGTGGGTGGTGATTTTTAATTCTTGAAGCCATTTTAGCTGTAGATCCGAGTCATTTCCAAGCCCTGGTTACAGCCCTGGTTACAGTGCCCGATTCACAGCTGAAATCACAGACAGAATGTCAAGGGCTTGTGTTGACACTATTCCTGACAGTTCAGAGAAAGCTTCTCCTACCAGACTGCAGAAATGTTTACTTTTAGTTTTCTGTTGTGACATCTTGAAAGGACAAAACAACAGTGTTTCTTCAGCCCTTGTTATTTCACAACCTTTTTTCTACACCTTTTAGCAAGAAGTTTATTCCAATGGCACCACCAGCCTAGAATTTACTGTTGCGGTTTTAGTAATCTGAGAAGACCTTTACAATGTTTGCCATTGTTACTTGTTTCTTTATTGAATACATTAATGTGAGAATAAAGTACAATTTAGTGAATGTAAAATTAGTGCGCAGGCATAATTATACATTATTCATACATAGGTTCAGCGAACAAGCTGAGAAGACAGTAGTGACATTGATCTGAAACTCACATAACACTTAACCAACCTTTAATCCCTTTTAGTTGCATTAATCAATACTTTCATATTAACAACAAATCTATAATCTATTTGAAATGTGGAAAGTGTCACTCACAATGAGTGACAGATAATTATCTCACAAGGGAAGCCTTATAACATTTATTATCTCAGTAAATATTTTCCTAATGAGTTTAAGCATTTTGGCCACCTAAAGATTTCTTATTCAGCGTTTGGTTATACTTCCACCATCTCTTGTCACTTAGGGGTAAAAAAAACAAAC
Organism: Cottoperca gobio; assembly: GCF_900634415.1. Taxonomy (NCBI): domain Eukaryota; kingdom Metazoa; phylum Chordata; class Actinopteri; order Perciformes; family Bovichtidae; genus Cottoperca; species Cottoperca gobio. The sequence goes on along the minus strand of NC_041355.1, from coordinate 23,826,021 downwards.
AAGATGGCGACGGCCAAAATGCCAAACTCGAGGCCTCAAAATCGTAGTCTACGAACCAATGGGTTCGTTAGGTGAGTAACACGCTATGGTGAAGACCGAACGGAACTAATAGGCGAGTGAATCACAGTGCTGTATGAATGCTACTGTGTCTTCTGTGTAAATAAGCGACTGTTGGAGAATATGTTTCCCACATCAACTGAATTTGTTAATAACCTGGCAAGACTATGGGTTTAACACAACTCTTAGTTTAATTTGTGGGTTTTGTGTTGTTTGCTTCTTGATGGGCCTGCTTGGCGTTGCTGAAAAAATCAAGTGAATAAATGGTTTTATCATCATTTAAAGTAAGGAAAGGAGAAGGGGAAACAAGGGTGGATATTTGACAGAGATATTTAGTAGTTAAATATTGAAGTCCTTTGACCTAAGAGATATTTGACACAGGTATTTCATACGAGTCACAGCAGAGAAGACGAGTAGTCAAATATTGAACTCCTTTAGCCTAAGGGATATCTGACAGAAACATACTAGTCACAGCAGAGAAGACTAGTAGTCAGATATTGCCTTAGACTGAAAAGGTTAAACCAGCGTGTTTAATAACGGTTTTATCTGGATTTTACCATAAATTAAATCTGGGACCCACAGTGACGATTGTGTTTTAACTTACTTTGTACAATGGGGACAAAAGGAAGTAAAGTATCGACCAGAGAAGTCTAGAAGTTTAACACAACTCTAACAATTGGGGAAACCATAACTGCTATTTTAATTCAGCTATTATTACACAATTTTAATTCTGCTATATTATATTATTTTATCTGCTATTTTATCTGCTATTTTATACTATTTTAATTTGGCTACTTTTATAACGGTACTTCAGACTCATTTACATCTACTCTGTGATTATTGTTCTGTAAATGCTCTTATTCTGTCCTTGTACTAATTGTTATGTTTTTGCTGTGAAGCACTTTGGGCTGCAATTCTTGTATGAAAGGTGCTATACAAATAAAGCTTATAATTATTATTATTATAATAATATAAATTGCCAGTTTTGAGTATATGTTCACAATTGTAAATAGTGCTAATACTAGCATAATTTAGAGGAACATGTTAAGCTCCATTACCCTTATACTGACTCTATACATAATAAGAAACTGCTCCCCTGCTTGCCTGTGACGCTTCATACAGCTGTTATCTCATTGGTTGTGCGTTTGAAGGGCAGCGACAATCAAGGTCAAAGTTTAAATAATTTGAATTTGAAGAGCAGAGAGTGGTGCGCCACGCCAAGGGTAGCGCTCTTGCCTAGTTGGGCGGCACCACCCTCTCCACAGTAAAACAATGGCACAGCCAGCTGAGCTGTTTTGCCACTCATCATATGAAAGCAGTTTAAGAGAAAGTTAGACTTTCAGAGGCAGAAACTGGCAAAAATAACAAAACTCTTGGTCAAATAATCTACTTCCCCTTCACTAAATCCAAAAGGCTTCCACCTGTTTATTTATACCGTAGATGTTTGGATAGTAACATAAAGACAAAAAACATCATTAGCTTTAAATATTTAAGTCATTCAAAAATGAATTCTAAATCCTGTGTGCCGTGGATAATTACTGATAATTTTAACAATCCAAGTGTAACTATGAAGTGTGTATTAATGTACTGCACTTGTCTTACAATGAAAAATGACAATGACCTTTCAAATGGGATTTAACATTCATGGATGCGATTAGATTTTCCAGTATAATCCTCATAACAGCATTAATGTATTCACTACATTATTTAAATTTTATTAAGAAAGAAAGATAGAAAACACATTTAAGCGACCCGTACAGCACATTTAGAACAGGCTGTATTTCTGACGAAAAGAAACAACTACATGCAGTTTCACTTTTTTGACACTTTCTCTTGGGTGGCAATTTCCTTATCCCTATCAGCTGGTTAAATGGCAGTCTGCATTAATAACAGTGTGATGTTTAGTTCACAGGGTATTAACCAGGCTTATCCCTGAAGTGTCTGATGAGCTCCTTATCCCCACTAACCCCCCCTGATTTTTATTTTATTTGGAGGGCAATTCCCGTTTCAAGAGGACCTTAGAAAAAGCTTAACCGGCAGTAACGGTATCAAACACAAACACGCATTTAGCTAAATATAGAACTGGCTGCAACTGAAATAAGAACTTCAAGCTCCCAGAAAGGTGACTAATACGTGGATGTTCACTGAGCTCCTTTCAGCATGTTTCAGCATTCTTCCTCTGCGTGCACTTATTACTTTATTAGATGATTCATGCATGATTCATCCTGGAACAGTAGTATCTATTGGTTGAATTCAGTCTGACTAGTTAATTGCACAAAGATATTGTCTTTTCAAATGGAGAGAATGTTCACTGTTTGCATCCCCTTTAAGGCCTAATGAGTATTTGTCATTTGTAATTACATCCTCAAGTGGCACACTGACATTCTTGCCTTCAGTAAACTCAAAGCGCCACCCAAACCTTCTATCTAATTCACCCTCAAATTGTATGCCAGCTATTGTCAGTAAATTTCAGCTTGAAGAAAAATAAATAAAAACGTACAATTCTACTTTATATGCTAAAGATTTAGACTAGGTAAGAATGCCTTATCTATATGCAAATGATAAGTTATCAACTTCAATAACTGTTGAACGAGGTGTCTCTAAACATGGTATTGCCTTCATTTGTCAGGCTGCCAGGGTGGCCCAGTTTTTAATGCAAAGCGTTCAATCTTGAGGGAGATGGCAGCAAATACAGACAAACAGCCCACGGAAAAAAAGAGAGGATAGTTAAGAGCACAAAACGGCAGTGATGATAATGAGACTTGTTTGTGTTGCCCACTTCATTTTTAAAGCAAATGAAAAACACTACTGTAATGCTAATGGAAACCCTGTGCAGGGGAATTGTGCCGTTTTACCAAAGAAGAGCAAGTCTGAGAGGATCCGGAGAAGCAACACATCGTCCAACAAGCGCCTGCAAAGTAATAAGTGGCAGGGATCATTTTAATATAATAGCTGACATGTTTGGCACACTTCAGATTGTAAAGAAGTTATTCCGTGTTCTCCCTGGGCTTGTTATAAACTGAAAAAAACTTAAATCTTCTTAAATTAAAATATGGAAATCACCTTTTCCTGCTCAAATAACATCATCAGGGCTTGTTTTTGAAGCATATTTCTGTTTTGGAGAACATTGATTTTAAAGCTTGTGTTTTGACCTTTGTATATGTTTTAGGATTTGTAACATTTTTCTATTTGAAGAACTTTTCTTTTAAGTGTGTTCTTTGACCTTTGTATGTGTTTTAGGATTTGGAGCTTTTATTTTGGAGCGCATCCTTTCTAATGTTTAGAGATGTTACTGTGTGGGTTGTAATATTGTTGTGTCGCACTTCTCTTAATAAAGGTTGAACACAGCAGATTGAAACCTATGAGATTCCATAAACAGGAGTTAGACCTGAAAATAAGTTAGTACATGTAAAAGTAGAAAGAGTAAAATACACAACACTTGCTCTGGGTTCTTAAATATTAAAATGAAAAACTCCATAAACAATTGAACATGTTTTTTTACATGATATGAGAAGTAGTATTTTCACCTTAAAATGGGCTCCCTTTTTAACATCCTATCACATGCCTGGGACATACAGGTTGGATGTGAGGGTGCAGGGACTGAGTCGCCAACATACGCCTGCTGGGAAGAGCCTGGCTGCATATTCTTCCATCTGTTTGCCTGCAGAAACTCCGTGCATAAAGGCAAATTGTCAGAGAAATCGCTAAAGGTAAGGAGTCTCTTTTTTCCAGCCTCTTTCAATGTCAGGCAGTTGCATATATCTAATACACTTGAAGGCAAAGCGGTTGAGATCCAACAAGTCTGAGGCAGATGATTTGAGCCTTAGAAGCCCTGAGAGCTATAGTCCTTATCTGGTCCTCTTTCCCCCAGCAGACGGTAACTATATGAGTGTCTCCTCCAATCGTCTGTGCTGCAAACGCTCTTATCGCTCATACCTTCTCCCTGCAGCACTCACAAAATTGAGCCACAATTCCTTTAACTACATGTTAACGGCTTCATCCCGAAATGTGATATGTGATATATCTGTTTGGAAGAAAAGGGACTTGATATTTTTCCTATTAACACTTATGATGGCATCCCCTAAAATGTTACAACCCTGCACGTAAAGGTCAAAGGATGTTGACATAAGGAATATTCCAAAATAACCTTTTCTCTCTTCATTCAATAATAATTGTAATAAAAAAAGGTGATTTTCACAATGTAAACATCTCCTTTTAAACCTCTTAATATAATCAATAATACTAGAGTTTTGCCATTTCACAGCCCTTCAGAAATGTTGTAAGAGCTCAAACAGCAACAAAAATCAATAGCACGAGGAAGATTAATGCTTCAAAGAATTGAAGCAGCTTAAACAATAATTGTGTTACAGTTGAGTACTGACTTCAACTCCCTGCATGCCTCCTGCAAGGGTTATTAACAAAGGTAGGGTTCATCACGGTGCTCTCCGGCAAATAAAACAAATTGAGAAATGTGTTTGTGCTTGTAGCAGTGTAACACACTACATCACTGTAATTAAGTGTATGCAAGCAGAGCAGGAAAAGATGTTGAGTGGCCACAGTGAAACACAAGTAGTGCAGATGTGTACACACATGCACCTCAGACATAAGCTCACAATGAAAATGATATGAACTCAAGCCACAAGATTAATTTCTTTTTCATTTTCAGCAAATATTCTTGATACATATATGTGCAACTGTATGTATGTATATAACAATGCTGTGTGTCCAAATGTCAGTGTTGTGAGTCAGCAGCATAGCTTACTGTACTGTAATACAGTAGAAGCTACACAACCAGGAAACATACTGGATGTTGTTTAGACAAATCTAATTATTTTACAGTTGAAACTATTGTTAAAACCCACTCACAATAATATATTTCTGAGGCCATAGTCTGGAGTTAATGGACAACACACTTGATGAATAAATTATTTAATAATATATTGGACCATAACTGCACCGTAATCAATGAATCAATCCACAACCAGATCTTACTGACAGAGATATTAACATATACTCTACTATACTTTTAGTGAACTATGTTTGACTGAACTGCAAAACATACATCAAATATAAAAAGATAACACTACAGCTACGTCTTTGACGAAGAAGCAATCACCGTACAGCAAGCTAATCTTTAACATTAGAATATGTATGTTTAATATGTTAAGTTGCATCTTATTGGTTCCACATCTTGTTAATGTCAAACAGACTAGATCTTATGTTACATCTGCTTCTGATTTTTATTTCACTTTTTTACACAGAATATTCAGTGGGACCAGTAAAATACATAATTATTATTATGAATAGAATTTGTAACAGTTGTAATAGTAAAATGATTTGCCAAATATCCCAAAGATGGCAATAGTATTAAAAAGAAGCAGGTATTTTAATGTTTACTCCTCTACTTTGCATTCCTTGTCTTGGTCCAACGTTTAAAAGACAAGTGAGACACTGAGGAAAGGCCAGCATCGTCCAATAACAAAGAGATAAGAGCACATTATTGTGTTTTATCTTAATCTCGGTCCCCCCCCACACACACACACACACGCACAAACACACCAAGGGCTTGAAATCAATCTTAATATTCATACACAACTTGGATGAGTTCAGTACTAACGTGCATCCTGAGAGATGCCATCAAGTTGATGCTCACATGACAATAACTGCGACAGAAACGGGCTCATTTTACCTGACACGCGTCCTCTTTATTCTGCAGAGCAAGGCCCCGGAGGACTCAAGGTTACCCTCTATCACTGGGAGAAATCATTACGGCGAGACGGGTAGACAAATCTACAGCCGGCTCCCTATTCCCCAGCATCACAGCTCACCTGTTTGTTGATATTGTAACGATCACAGCACGTGGATGTTGTCACGCCGAGGCCAGCTTTTTTCAGACCTCCTCTCTCCGCACAATTGGCTCTTCAGCACATTTATAACACTAAAATATGCCTGGCAGCTCCCTCCCCTGCACCACATGCACTAATAGGCAGCATATATATGTGGTGTCCATCAAAACGCTCACCGTGCTCATGTCATCTCGACGCTATTATTGTAATATTCACGGCAGAAAAGTTTCACGTTCGCTATTTTTCTTGTATTGAAATGCTAAATGGACAAAAAACATGGACTTGCTCTGTGAAATGCCTGACTATGCATAGGTCTGCCCTGGATGCAGATTACACTATGCTTCCTCTTCGCTGAGAGCACCATTTAGTAAAGAGCAGGAATGAAGAAGAGTTTATTTTCAAAGGATTTAATGAATTCTTTAGCTTGATCTTTTCTCCGGCATCAAAGCCTTTGCAATTAACAGGACCTTTTTATTTCTTTATTGTGAACTTGGCAGGTGCCTGAAGTCTGTTCATTTCCTCCTGAGGGCTGTGGCTGTGCTCTCCCTGACGCCTCCATTGATTATAGAAGCTGATAGGACCGAGCCATCAGGGAGCCCATTCTGTAAATGCAGCAGGCTGTTTGTTCCCCTGTGCGCTGGCTAGGCTCTGCTCCCTCTCAACTGGAAGGTTATGTGCCTGATTGTGTGTGTGTGTGTGTGTTCGTGTGGTATTTTCGGACATGTAGTCAGACAATATGAGGTTGGAAAGTACCAAGTCAAGGACAATCTGAGACTGAAAGAAAGACTCCAGGAGAGTGAAATAAAGAGGCAGAAAAACAGAAACACTAGGTTTCTTCAGTGTGCAGCTGGTGTCGGCTCCTCAGACAAACATTTTCCTCTGTCCTTTCCTCTCTTCCTCCTCCCTCTCTCTTTAATGTCCTTTTTTTTTTAATCTCCTTCTCTTTCTGTCCCCCTATCCTCCTCCCTTCCTCTTTATATGCTAGGTTTCCCATCCTTTATCCTCCTTCATGTGATTACCATCGGGATTAATACCAGGTGTGTTATTGTAATGCTTCTCCTCTGTTTGGTAACATGGACAAGCTCCTCATTATTAAATGCAGTAAAAAAGAGGCAGATTCAGGTCAGCTGTAGTAGTCATAAAACCAATCCAGCACCATGCTTTCCTTCCCATATTCACTATAAGCAACATGTAAATACAACAACAATTCATAAATACTAGTTACATAAATACTCAAGTAACAATTATTATTTCCATTCTCATGTGTACAAATAGTAGCTTGTTTGCACACATTTGAATATACCCTATGAATACGTTGTTTATTAGTGAGTATTATAGTGCATAATAACACATTATGAATAGATTTCTATGCTGGAAGAAAATGCGAGTCCACCCCAGTCCAAGCTTCAGTAGAGGGTGGGAGGTCTTGCTCCCTCCCTTGCCGAGGGGATTCAGCAGCGCTTCAGTTGTTCATCTCCGGAGTTGGTCCACTGCACAGCTCCATTTGTAGCATCAACTGTCTGAATGCACAGCTTGTTAGCGGCTCCAGGCCAGCGAGCTCGGTGCAGTGCAACAGGGACGCAAGCAGGGAAGCAGCAGGCCCACCGGCACCGCTGGCTCAGCTTTAATGACCATCATGCCAGACAGGTCGGATACTGGTTGGAGAGGGAGAGAGAGAGAGAGAAATGGGAAAACAGAGGCAAGAGATGGACAGAGAAAGCAGAGATGGTCAAAGCTAGATGCATCTTTGATTATATTAAAAACAAAAATGAAAAACCGACATCACAGGGTTTTCTGTCCATCAAACTACTTCTGTCTGCAGAAAAGGCCGGAAGAACTGTCAAATTAATGTGGCCTGTGAGTACTAAAGAACTACTGTAAATGCTACTGGATCAGAAAGTCTTTGTGAATAGTAAATGTGAGGAGTTCCTGCATGGAGCCTAAGTGACTGTATCTGAGTATCTCTAAGAAAAATGGACATGAATATCATGAAATAGGAGTCCTGAGAAATGGGTTGTGTATTACAATAACAATTTAGGCCCGACAGTAAAAGATCAGTCACACTTTGTGAGTTTATACTCCAAAGGTTAGACATATTGTCAGATGTTTAGCCACGCAAGCAGCTACTGTGTATATTACCATGGAAATGTGTACAGCATACCTGTCAACCCTCCCGTTTTTCCCAGGATTATCCCGTATTTTTAACCTTTTAAAAATGAATTTAAAAACGGCCTAATTAAAAAAAGTGTAAAGTGGCTTCCGTAGAGAAGGTGGCATTATTATGTTTAACATTAGCTGAAAAACGTTATCCGCCGGTAAACACACAGAAGAAGAAAACAGGAACAACAACACAGAAGAAGACGTAAACAATATGGATGAGTCACAGTGAACGGGAGATAGATAGAGACGCAGTTGTACCTGCCAAACAAGTTAAAACTTTATGTAAGTACCTGAACAAATAGGAGGAGACCTTCCCTTGTTTAATAAAAGCAGAGTCGGGCAAACTCGTGCTTTTTGTAAAGTGTGCCATTCAGATGTTAGCATTGCACACGGTGGAATAAGCGTTGTTCGCCAGCAAGAACAATCGTCCAAGCACAAGCACGCCAAGAGGCACAAAAACATCCACTGTCAATGACTTCATGTGTGACAAGAACTGTGTCGGAGGCAGACCAAGTGACCAAAGCTGAGGGAAAGATGTCGATGCTTTGTGTCAAAAATAATGTAGCCTTCAGCTTCTGCGATGATTTCAGTCGCAGTGTAGCGGACATGTTTCCTCACTCTGCCATTGCAAGGAAATCCTCATCGGGGGAAACAAAAGCCACACAACTCATCCATCATCAAATATATTGATGATAATAACTCATCAAATAAAATACATAAATCTTATAAACATGTCTGTACAAGTAATGCATACTTTAAATAAACATGTATTTCCTGAATGTATACCCGTCCCTTATGTGTTTACGTTTACATTGGTGGCTGAGAGCTGTTAAAGTATGGGCGGAGTCCGGCAAAACATTTCCCTTATTTTGAAATTACAATGTTGACAGGTATGGTGTACAGGTAATACAAATCCTACAGACTTTAGTGATTCCCTGACTTTTCCTGTAGTGCCTTCATCAGATCAACATTTTAGACCCTTAGTCTTGTTTAATAAATAAAGAGAAAGAATGGCGATGCAGAAATACAAGAGACAATAATTAATCAATTACATGTACAGACAATACTATGATAACATCTCCACTTGAACTGAACGGTGGCTACAGTAACAGCATGGTGCAGCATTGAGCAGCAGTCAGTGAAAGGAAACAGAACACAGTCGCACACTTTGAAAGTTCTTGCTAATGCAATTTGAACCAATTTCAGCCAGGAGAGAACTCTGAATCAACCAATAATAAGTGGGATTACAGAAGTCCAACCAGAAAGATAAAGAATTGGAGAACTTTGTTCAGGTTTAGCGATGGATGAAAAGACCACATTTCAGCTTCTTTGTGAATTTGAGCTTGAAGACTGAGGTCTGTTTTCAAGCTACATGCTGTGCACTGACTGACGTCTCCTTGTTACTTTCCATCATACGGAAACATTTTAATGAACATAGAATTACAAAATGTCTAAATCTTGATAGGGAACATATCAAAATGCTCGTTGACAATACTTTTTCAAAAAATTATCTCGTAGCGACCAGCATAGCAACCGACTCAAAGCTAGTTAAAGGTGGGGGGACCACACATAACAGCAGCCAATGCAGCATCATAATCATAAAGACACTTTTGAAAAGTTTTTAAAAAGGAGAAAAGAAAACAAGTTTGTAGGATCTTTGTTATACTTTCAAAACATGAGATGGATGACACGCAATTGATCACAAAATCTGACATGCCTCAAAACCAATAGTGTATCGTCTGTAACAGATTGCATCTTTTATACCCATCTTACACTGTGTGACATGCAATAAACCTGCAAGCTTGCTGCTAGCGCACAGTGTATAGTGGCCTTTAGGCTGAATGCAACCTATCAGCAAGTGTCAGCCATTAAAGAACAGTGATTGATATTCCATGTTTGTCATAGTGTCGAGCTAGGGGTACACATCTGAGGAATATATCAATTATATCAAATAAAGAACATATTGGAGAGCCAGTCTCAGGAACACAGCGCAAAGGAAGCGATGTTGCAGTTTACAGTCTTCAGGCTGGATCAGATTCACCTCCAGCAGCAATTGAACAAACACTGATGAGTAAACAACATTCTAGAAAGGGATGCATACCCATAACAGCCTGTGGAGACAAAAAAAAACCGGTTTGTAACTTTATTATTAATATAAAGTTACTCAGCCATGTTGAAGTCTAAACAGGGCATTAGGAGCGGGGGCACAGTGGCTGCCAGCGTTTGTTTTCCAGGGAACAGCGAGACAAAGACTAAAACAAACAGCATCTGATAACAAAGGCAAACTGTACGACCCGCTTAGAACCGGACTCTAAATGCGGAGGTCTTCTCCTCTATCTTTCGTGCTCTCTGCTCTTCAAAGTTGCTCTCTCATTACTCCCATTTGAACGCAGCCGACAAGACACTCCACTGGCTCTCCACTCCAGCTCGGCTTGTTTTCTGCCGCCCGCTAACGCTGCACCGTGTCCAGATGGAAGCAAACACGGAGAGAGCGTGTGCGCCCTCTGTGGGGGTTCAGACATCTGTGCCATGCTTTGGGATCACTTTGAGCACGCTTCCTGGCTTAATCAAGCTTTGATACTGAAAACTACAGGCTCAGAGCCACAAGTACCAACAGTTGTATGTAGAGCAAGAACAATGATGAATTCTAATAAATCAACCAATTAGCACGGAAATGAAACCAGGACAATGGTCACCCCCTTGCAAAGCGTGGAAAATTGAAAAACGACCCATCTGGATACACTAGTATCTAGGTGGGGCTGAAAACCACAGAAAACTCAAACAAATTAAGTGCTATTTAAAGAGCACTGAATGGCTGAAGTTTTGCTGTGGTGCTGTTTTGTTGTGGAGACGAGAGAGAAAGCAGGAGGGAGAGAGTGAGCACTCATATTTGCAGGGAACAACAGAAACATAAACGGGATTGTTGAAGAAATACAACAGCCATTAGCGGAGCAGAAAGTGGTTGCTGACAATGAGAAAACCATTTTCCTTCAGCGTGTGACTGTCCCTCAGAAGTAAACGAGCCCGGTGGAGGAAAACAGTCCAGGGTCAGAGGAAAGGGAAGGGTGTGTGTGTGTGTGTGTGAGTGTGTGTATTTGCGTGTGTGTCATTGAGAGGTTACAAACTGAATAGGAGGTCTTCAGCCCTGGTTAGTTCATTTGGCTCACTAAAATAGCCTCCAGGTCCACAGTGAAATGAGGAACAGTAAAAGGAAGAGTTTTCTTACCCCAGAAATGATCTAGTGTGTGTTCCACTCCAGGGCCTGCGGTGGCCGAACAACAAATGACATTTCTTATTACATGCAATTTCCTGAATTAATTGAACTTTCACTGAAACAAAAGGCAAAACATTGTGAAAAGTCTGGACCCAATAGCCGCTGTGGTTTAGACAGAGAGGAAAAACTACATAACACCTCGTGCCCCAAATACCAAGCTCTGAATTAAAAATGTCCCCATTACAATAAAAATACACCCTGGATTTTAAAACATAACAGACTTAGATGAACTCACATATTTACTTGTGGAAATGGCAAAACGGGAGATGATTGCAGCAAAGTGTATCGCCTCATGTCATAACCTGAGGACAGTCAGTGGAACCTGAGAAACACAAAAACCTCTACATTTACTTCTTTTTGTATTTATCAGTCAGACTGGTTGGCCTATAATTTATTTTAAAAGCTGACTGTTTGATTTGTAAATATATTAAATGATTGCATTTTTGTATTTTAACCTGGTTATGTATATATGTTGCTATAAACAACTCCGTAAAGGCTTTATATAATTTGATCATTCTGAATTATTCCTTGCTATTATAATGACTGATACTGATACTGTGTGATGGAGGGTCTAATTGTCACGGACGTCAGGACTCAGAGATGGAATTGACAATAGTTTATTAGGCTCAGCCAGCGAGCAGATGGAAACACCATACAGACAGGGGAGGGGTGAACACAAGGATCAGGAACTCAGGAATACTCAGGCTCTAAGCACTGGAAAATAAGGAGACTGGCGTAAAAGCACAGTGAACTAAAAAGTACAAAACAGGGAGCGTCAAAACAAGGTACACGAGTCGAACTCGGAACAAACGAGAACCAACGGAGCAAACAGAAAACGGTACGATACCGGGATCAGGCAGACAGACGGGCAAAAAGGCAAAAGGCAGGAAAATCGCGTTGCAGAATCTGGGGAGGAAGTCCATGGGGTTTAGTCCACTTTGTACGAGGCCAGATGCGGAGTGAAGGGAGTGAGGAGACTTTATGCTGTGAACACAGGTGCTGGCAATCAGTATTCCGGTGATTGTGGATGCAGTGCAGGTGAGTGAGTGGAGACAGAGGGGGGCGTGGCAGGTGCGAGTTCAGGCACAGACGTGACACTAATGTAGGAGCTACACAACCACCCAAACCCTCCAGGTACTGATTCTGGCACACACACACACACACACACACACACACACACACACACACACACACACAGACACACACACACGCACACTCATTATATACTCATTATTATTAATATTCCTTTTGTTACACTCATGTCGGGGAAGCATATTGCATTTTATATTAATTATTGTGGAATATGTGCAAAACTCACAAACCAAAAGTGAAATTTTAAATGTGCTAAACTAATTCCCTCTCATTGGAGCCCATGGGACTGTTTTGACATTTTGTGATGTCTTTGTAGATCCTCGGCCTGATTCAGACAATGGATTTCTTTCAACACGTCTGGAATCGATTCATCATGGTGTCACAATGTAGCAAAGAGACAAATAATGTGAAGAGGTTAAACAACAGTAAACACGGCTCGAAGCCTCACGTAAGGAAAACACATCATTTGATGTCAAATAATTGGTGACGAATGCATGTACGGGCAAACAAATCATTTTTACTAATCAGACATCAGAAGAATCTTTTACAACGTAGAATCAGCTTGCTGATGTATTTCTATGTATTTATTTAACCACCCCTCTCTGTTGCCTTTAGGATAATGTGACAGCATTTATTTGAGACTTGTTGAAAAATGTTACGGAAACGTTGCGAGAAAAAATGACCTTTACGTAAAAGTGACTCACTCATTCATTACATTTGTACATATACAGTTTCAAATCTACGTAATGAGCTGCCTGTCCGAAGATCTTGATGAATATTTCAAATACATGAAAGTATAAAAGCGTAAAGTGCATATTAACAGCTATGCGTCTGGTACTTAATGAAAGTCGCCGTTTTCCTGCTTGTTCTGCAACTTGAGCACTTGAAGGCCTCGACCAATACTGGCCTTCTGCAGGAAACGCTGGTATTTTATATTTCAGTACAATCTAACATGGAAATATATATAGTATTTAAAAGAGAGTTTTGCCACATATCCTTCCAAAACCTGTTTCAAGTTCCATTGTGTAAATCATTTTTTTTTTAAACAGCAAAAAAATACATCCTTGTTGTCTTTGCTTGTATTGCAAAGTAGCTACGTTTCTCACAGTGTAAATGGCTTCCCAGAATGAAGCCATGTCATTGTTCCATAACCCCCATAAGTCTGAGAAATGTCACGTTACTCCGGAAACAAACGTCCATTGCTCCGAAAGTTCATTGCTTCAAGAAATACAAACTTTTGCTGCAACTAACAGAAGCACGCGGCTCATTATTATGCAGGATAATGGCTAAGGTATGGCCCACCTTACTCTGCCTCTGATTGGCTTACCATTATATTATTTATCTTACCCTAACCAATCTTACTACTCATACATGATTCTAAACAATTCAACCAACGCAGACAACGAGTATTAGCCAATCAGAGGCAGAGAAGGGTTGGTCATGCCTTTGCCATAGTAGGAGAGTGTGTATTTTCAGGGAACTGGGCCTTCGGAACAATGGGCGTTTGTTTCTGGCCTTACAGGCTGTTGGACAAATGGGCTTTCGGTCCAATGGGACATTTTCTCGGACTATTGGGGACTTCAAATAATTGCAAATATTAGCAATAGGCAGTCCCCCTTAGCAGCCTCCGTGTTTTTATTTTATTTCCTGCATAGGTTTAGGCGTAACTCTGCAACAGAGTTATGGCTGGGTCCATGTAGGCTCTGATGTCCCAGAATCTAAAGCTCCAATGATTACATTTACCATCAACAGGAAACTCAATGAAAACTCCGCCCAGTTACACATTAACTGGGAATACTGAACAGGGACATATATTTTAAATATTATTTAAACTAAATTCATATAACATTTTACGCTCAAAAGACGCAACAAATTCTAATTTGTCTTTGTCACAAATGGATTTTGCAGAACCAAATCCATTTGGTTGTGGGACTCAAGCTGTTGTCATTCACTCTAAGAGCTCAAAACATTAATTTGTAGGTTCCCATTCTCAACAGTAGGCTCTCAGCACAGACCGGGCATGTCATCTGTGGGACGGGTGAGGACAATCTCTTCTCGTCACGCTCTTGATCTCCAGATTGGGAGCAGGCAGGCAATTCCTTTGTGCTGACAGGCAACGGCAGTCCTTCTGAAGACGAAGAATCACACTTTGTAATGAGCTATCTTCCTCAAATTGGCTCAGGAGGATGGGCAGAAGAGGTAGCAGTGCGGGAGCTGACACAGGGGTATGATGGGAATTAAAATACTCTGCGTACAAGAGGAACATCAAAGTATGATAATGCTTCTATGCTTTAATGTAGAGTAGTAACTGTCACTACTACAGCCTTTTAACTTCACATTCAGTCAGCTAGTGCACTGTGACACAGCCAGGACAGAGTTCATTGTACACTGCTGGAAAATGTCTCTCTACAGAGGTATTTAACTTAATATTCAATTTGTATCTGAAATCTGATACCAGGACCTACTGTGTGATTGCATCTGTAATTATTGCTCATTGCACCCAGTTTATACTGTACAACAGCCTCTAAATATTAGATTGGGAATGATAGTTGAGTTAATTCAGGGGTAAACAATGAGAGAACACCAGTGAATTGGACATGAAAAATGCTACTGAGGCAGTCTGACTACTCCAAAAAAATATGAACCCACAAGGGAGAGCTTACATATTCACTAATTAATTATTGGCTACTACTATGAGGTCCTCTGAAGTGGCAAAGCAATTAGTTGTTCCGTATGATTTTGTTATGCATTTGTTTTCTCATTTGTTGAGAATGATGGACTTACATTTTAATTATTAGGGTATTACTTGATTATTGACTCTTACTGTAATAGGCAAAGTGGACACTATGGAACTCTGCAGACTTCATATACTTTCATGAGAGGTTAGACATGCAGAAGTGTCAATTAAAATGCATATATATATATATATATATATATATATATATATATATATATGTAAACGCATATTTAAATCAATGTATGCTTAGTTATGACAAATTTATACTGAACAGTGACATATTTTATTTTTATTATTTAAACTTTATACTTTGTAGCATTTTTACACTTTGAAAGATGAGCACCTTATAGGATAAGGACAAACTGCAGGATTACATTTGATGATAAAAACCTCTTGATACAAAGTGAAGGACAGCACACTGAGAGAACACCACATCCTATCTACATTTTTCAATCAGGACTTGACTGTTAATTATGACAATCTGAGTTCCTCGTGTTTATCTTTTCTCTCAAATCATGCCGCAATTAGTGTCATTATGTGCACAATGAGTGCTCAGCTAAGTCCTCTGAATAATGTTGGGTTTCCCTTTAACCTTATCGCATAGTTGCTGTTTTGGGCTCTATAACAACAGACAATGTGAGATTGTGAGCTATTTAGGTAGAAGATGGGGGCTGAGTAGGATAGAGATCCCAGTGTTCTGCAATGCAATTATTCATTATGTTAAATAGCAATAATATAAGAAATTATGATCAGGAAACTGAAACTTAAATAAAGTATTTCAGTCAGTTTATCACCTTTTCTACAATGGTAGGTTGGCATGAAGAAGTATGACCTATCCAAGGGGTCAGAAGAGGCCAGTAATGTAATTAAGATGGAATATCAGAAACAATCAAATGAAAAGCCAATTACTGGGGATGTACAGCAAGGTGAGGGGTAAAGGATTGTTCCCACCACCTTACATTAGTATCTGTATTCTGCTGGTGAGAAGCCAGTGAGGGATCGTGTCCTTGTTGCTGCAGCAGTGAAATCTATTGGTTGGTCAAGGCACCTGTACAGTTGGGAGTGCCGCTTTATCTCCATCCCTCTCCAACTCCCTTCTGATATCTACTGATCACACCATGAGCTTAAAAGCATTATTTATGTTTAGGGTAATTATTCAAAGCTTCATTCGAAAACCTCAATAGAAGTTTTGAATGTAAAAAAATGACAGTTGGTACAGCCAATTTTGAGAGGAGCGGGGTGAAATCTTAATAGAGCGGGGAGTGATATTGACTGGAGCGGCCTTTGACAAGGGGAGCAGATGGAACGAACAGCTTTGTTGGAGAGGAGCGTAAATTCTCAGCGCTCTCCTCTGCTCACATGCCCTGGCGTGAACCAGCTACGTGGCAAATGACTCAACTGCAATGTGAGATCTTTAATTTCTGGAGTGCTATCAAAGGCTAAGCTGCCAACTTTATGTAAACCTAACATTCGGATATTTCTTTTATCGACTTTATGTGTCGACTGGAAGTGACTCCAATGTAATGTATGAATCATTCCGATTGTTTAGGGCAAAATGTCCCGTCCACACAAGGAAGACAAGCAAACCAGTTTGCCTGCTAAACTGAATCTTGCAAAAACTGTCAAAGTTTTTGTTCTTTTGAACACTTGTGATATAATGTAACTTTATCACAGCCCGACACGGCTTATTGATTCCTAATTGTCCGTGCTAAATGATAGTTATAGTTCAGTTAAACCAAGCATGGGCAATGTATGTCATGTAGCCAGGCTTTATGACTGTACAGTACGTGTGGTACATTAAGACTACGTTAAACAGTGAAGCCAACTACATTGATTTACAGCCTTTGACTTTTTAATATGCTCAAGTAAGACCCAATCAGTACTAATTAGCTAATTATCCACACATTAATGCAGGGGTGGGCAATTAATTTTTAAAAGGGGCCACATGAGAAACCCGAGCTGTGTTGGAGGGCCGAATCAACAATAAATTGAACTTAATTCTGCTCAATATTAATTCTCCCATTGTAAAAAGCAGTACATTATATATTTTCATTAGCTGCTACTGGTAATCAAAAGAAGAAGGATATTCTCTTCCAATAAATATATGAAATTGTGGAGTGGGTCAAATAGGAAAATACTTAATAAGTAATAAGTAATAAACAGTAAAAACAATCATTACATCAGTATTTTATTTTTATCATGTTAATCTTCACAAACCAATACTGAAAAGGTGTTTTACAGTATGTAAAGATAAGCAATTAATCAACTTTATACAAAAAGCAATAAGTGCTTTTGATGTTTTTCAGTTCACTTTTCTTGTGAGAAAGATCCAGTCTGTCTTGGGCTTGAACAAGTGCACTGAAATCTGGTTGAATGTCTGAGGTGGATATGTGCAGGACAGCTGACAGGTGATCATCAGTGATAGAGGATCTGTATCTGGATGTGTTGAACTTCATCACTGAGAATGTCTGTTCACATATGTAGGTAGATCCAAAGAGAACCAGAATCTTCTGAGCATGTCTCCTCATGTGTGGAAAGTTCTCCTCTTTCAGGGAAGAGTAAAACTCTGACAGGGAGACTGACCCAAAGTGCTCTGACAGAAGTGTGTCAGACTGCAGGTCAATGAGTTCAAGCTGAACATCACTGGGTGCATCATCCACATTGCATGTAAATGGGGAAAATCATGTGCATTTCATTCTCAACTGTTTTAAAGTCTTGAAATCGCCTCCAAAACTCACCATGCAGTGCTTCTAACATGGATGAGTACCTGTGGAGGTGATCAGCTAATGGTGTGGCTTCCTTCAGTGTTGGCAAGTGGGTGAGAATGTTGTCCTCCATTTGGCTTGAGAAGCTGCAACTTTCTCATGAAAGCCTTCACTGCGCTGTACATTACATGCACAAAAAGGCCCTTGCATTGCAGTTTGACATTTAGTTCATTCATTAGTGCAGTCACATCTACAGAAAAACCAAGGTCTGCCATCCAGTCTGCATCTGAAAGCTGTGGGACGTCTTTTCCTTTCTTCACACAGAAGTCTTGACTCTCTTCTCTCAGACACTCTTTGCCCAGGCTGAGCCACTGACAGCAGCGTGGTAGCCTATGTCACGATGTTCAGTCTCATTTTCCTCCAAAAGTGCAACAAACTGTCTGTGATTGTAATGCTCTTGTCCTGAAGAAGTTAACTATTTTAGTTACAACATCAACAACATGGTTAATTTTTAACACTGACTTACACAACACTTCCTGATTTATAATACAATGCAAAAATACCAATTTCTGTTCAGGGTTAATTTCTGTCACTTTATATTGCATTCTCTTCACAAGTCGAACATTTTTCCCCGTCAGATTTGGACAACCATCCGTTGTCACGCCTGCCAGCTTGTCCCATTTCAGTCCCAACTTATCCACACATGCATTTACCTCCGTGAACAAATCACTCCCTGTTGTTGTCCCTTTCATTGACTGCATGGCTGTCAGCTCCTCCGTGATTTTCAAGTCCTTAGTTATCCCACGTAGGAAGATGAGTAGCTGGGCAGTGTTACTCACGTACATTGCAGCTCTCATCCAAAACCAAGGGGGAAAAAAGTCAAAGTTGACCGCTCTGTTCTGCAGCTGAAGCTCCAGATTTCTCAATCCTCCTCGTTACAGTGTGTCAGGGGCACATTCTCAAATGCCTCCTTTTTCTCTGGGCATACGAGTGCTGCAGAATCCACCAAACACTTCATAAACTCTCCGTCAGAAAACGGTTTACTTTTTGTAGTGATTTTGTGGGATAAGACATAAGTTGTGTTGACAGCTGCATCTCTGGATCAATGCTTTGTAAAAGATCCTTGTTGGTTTTGCAGTTTAGCTAGCAAAACACCCGACTCCTTTTCCCGCTCTTCATCAGACAAGTTCTTGAACGGCGACTCAAATTAACAAAGCGACCTGCGCACCACAAACTAAGCACACGGCTTTACCTTTGACTTCCGTAAATAAATACTTAGCAGTCCATGTCTTCTTTAAAACGCGGCTAGCCGGCCAGCATCACTTGCAGCTGTTCACGCGTGCGGCGCGCATACGTAAATAAAGAATAACAGCATCTATTTTTTTCCACAAATATGTATTAAATTATTCCCCATAGTCTATTCTCTTCATTTCATAGCTTGCCTCTTGGTTGCGCTGCTTCCAGCCCCAGATCGAGATTTGGAGGTCTGGCCTTTATGTTAGAGCTTTTATCCAATCATATTTCAGCCATATGCCATGTGTTGTCAGGGTCCAAGAAATCTGTCCTGAGGCCTTCAGAATCAACAGCGGGCGCCTGTCGCTTAAAGTGAACGGAGACAAAACTGTGGCGTTAACCAATCAGATTTCGAGTTGGCGACATCGGGGCCAGCTAGAAGGCGTACGATAACGTCAGCACGTCCACGTCTTTTTATTGGATGCACACTATTGAGAGGCAGAGCTATGCAGAGCTAGCAAACTGAACTTGAACGAGCTAGTTTGTGTAGATTTCTACAAGCTGTTTTTTCAACCCACAATGGCTGAAGGAGGACAAGAGATTTATTTGGTCGCAGATATAATTACAACGCCATTTTCGAGACAAACTTTTCAAGAAAAACTAGATATCGTTAGAAGAGAAAGGCCAACTCCGACGCCCTGTGAATCCCTGTGTCCACTGCTTCTGCCGAGCGATCATTAAAGCGAATTAAAACTTATGGCAGAAATGCTACTGGACAGACTCGACTTTCAGCATTAGCCTCCATGTCTCTAGGAAAGGACTTATTGGTGGAACTGAAACGCACAGATAAACTGTACAACAGAGTCATTGAAGTCTTCTTAAAGGAAAGAAAGGAGGATGGATTTTGTGTTCAAATAATCAGTTGTTATGGTGAGTAACAAGCATTTTATTTTTTGACAAATATATAAAATGTTTGATGCTTCTGCAAGAGATGTAGAGATGTGTGTGGCGCACTGGCTCAGCTGTGCAGTAAAAGTACTCAAGGAGACTTGTTGAATTGTTTTGGTTTAACCTTTATCCAAGTGGACATTCAAGGCTAGGAATACACTTTCACCACTGTCCCAAATATATCCTCATGAACAAATGCAAATTATTTGTTTGTTTTCTTTTATTTTCAGTGAATAGTTTATGTGTCTTTATTCTTTAGGTGCGACAATGCGCTGTTTAGTGAACATACTTGTTAAAGCTCACATACTTTTAGTGGACTTAATAAAACTTTGTAGACTAATCCCTAAAGGCGCCTTATATTTTTAAGTTTTGACAGTATCCTAGCGATCTTAAAGCTGGTAGTTTAACACTCTTAATTGTAAATGCGGATTTATTGATTATAAATGCTTCGGAAATATAAATATAACTCCGTTGTACTTGACTATGTTAAGGTGATGCAATGCCCGGTTATACTGCGTTTCTGTCTAAATGTATAGTTTCTAGAGTCATGGCAGTCATAATGATGGTATTAAGTGGTGGAATAATTCAGGTAGGACTGTGTAGGACATCACTGAAGGCCTAGGTGTAAAATATACGGCCCGCCTCTGATATCTATATTGGTTTTCATCAAACATATGACATTAGATAAATCATTAATCCTCAAGAACAATGAAAGCAGTAATATGAAAATGATACAGTAAGAAAGCTGCTTAGTTTGTTAATATAAGTATCATTTAGAGCAGGGGTGCCCAAAAGGTAGTGGGTAGTGCGGGTAGATCGCGCACCGTTAAAAAAATATATACATATATATTCCCCAAACGGAACCCCGCACCCCCAGAAATTCAAGTTTTTTGTTTTTTTCTTGCCTTGCGCATTCACCACTGTTTCGCTCCCGCACACACCTAAAGTCAGAGACAGAGGGGAGGAAAGGAGAGGAGTGGAGTGAACTACACACCAGCAACCAACCCCCCCTCGCAGCATTTTTTTTTATACAGGTAGATCACTTGGACCTGGTCATTTCAAATGTAGCTCATAAGCCCAAAAAGTGTGGGCACCCCTGTGTGTAACCCTAACCCAAACCACAATATTTACTGATGTTATTTGGGTACCTCTTTGCTGTGATTCAAACCTTGATCAAGAGCTCCAGTAACAAATCGTTGTTGTGCCGAAATTTAACCAAATCTCAAACCTCAAACCTCAAACATAGTGTTGTTACATCATGAAACTGATGTATTTTCAACAGTGATTTGTAATGGTTTGGGAAGGTACAGAGGAATGTTGTACTGCCAATAGGGGCAACACATCAGAAAAAAACTTTTCTGTGTCATTCCAGAAGGCATGGGCAAACACTGTAGTGTGTTGTTCATTTGGAGGAACCCAAAGTATTCTATTTACACTTACAATAAACATATGAAAAATGTCAGAACTTCCCATTGTCAAAGCTAGAACAACTTCAAACTGACCAAAGAGAACATGTCTGTTTAAAAAAAAAAGAGATGCCTTACCTCTTTGGTTTTTAGGGACCAACACAGTCCACTCTCTTTGAAGTTGGAAGATACATCATTGGTGAAAAATATCCTTGAGGTATAGAAGTCTATCAAAAAGATTATTCCGTCTGAAGTGCTTACTCTTGGCACCTTGCATGGTCAACATGGCTCTGTGTCCAACTTGGAACTCCACAACTTAGTGGAAACCTATGAAGAATGGGTCTCTTTGAATGCATAATTGCAGGCTATTTTCTTTCATGTCATTGCTCTGTTGTTATGCAAGGAAAGGTGAACCACATGTGTTGCCCCAGTAACACTAACTTCATGTGGCATGTTGCCTGCATCCTGCTTATCTCACAGCTTTCTCATAAAGGCCAAGATAGTCCGCTCTTGCTTCTTAAGCACATAGAGATCAATGGCATCCAAAAACTAGTCCCTAAACATGTTGTACCTACAAATACAAGAAAAACACTTCAGCTATCACTTGAGTTGGACACAAATGCTTATATAGTCCATACGTAGGACTCATTTGAAAACAACAGAAAATATCCCCAGCATTAAAATTGTGCACTTCACAGTCCTGGAAAGAGAAAGAAGAAACGGGGAAGTGCAGTAAGAAGCATTAGATGGTCAGAATATTCATCAGCAACCTGACCCACAGCCAGATCCTCTCTGGAATCCCTGCCAGTCAGTAGTGGAGG
The DNA here is from genome assembly GCF_900634415.1 of Cottoperca gobio. NCBI lineage: Eukaryota > Metazoa > Chordata > Actinopteri > Perciformes > Bovichtidae > Cottoperca > Cottoperca gobio. The sequence continues at coordinate 23,803,742 of NC_041355.1, read as the reverse complement.
GATTGGTACATAACAGACACACTATTTATATTCTATTTTGAATAGCCAGTCCCTTAAAAGTACTATTGGAAATGTTATTGTCAAAAATTAAACCTAATAAATTAAGTGCTTTCTTTCAGACTGTCTACTAGGCGTTATGCTATTTATTACAGCCTGCTCTTGGGTAGACAATACACTTAAGACAATTTATTGTTACAGCTGTAAATAACATAAACTGTTAAAACCTGTTACAATGGGCTGCATTGTTCAGTTATTGAGCCCTTTTAGTTTTTTCCGTTGACTATTTTAAATAAAAGATGTGATGTTCCCCTTGTGCTGGTGATGGGCTGCTTGTTACCACATCATTTCACTGCCACGTGATTGATGCCATATGCCTAGTCGCCTGCACTTAGAGTAGCCTACTACACATCCTTAAACATATTATCCTAATAGTGTCAAGCTAGCCGTCTTCTTCTTCTTCTTCTTCTTCTTCTTCTTCTTCTTCTTCTTCTTCTTCTTCTTCGTCTTCGTCTTCGTTGTCTTCTTTTTGTCTTTGCTCTGGTAGAACAGGGCTGATAGGGTTTTTTTTTTTTGCACGAGTATCTGGGGTCCAGGATTGCAGTTGAAACTTTATTTCAAAATTGACCTTTGCCTTTATTGCTTTCATCTGTCTTTGGAAAGTCTCCTTTCACTCTTTTGATCTCCCTCTGTACCAGAGCTTGAGTCAGCCATATTAAAATATTTTATATTTTATTTGATATACTTGGTTTATATGACCAACTATAACTATAACCATAAATATAACTAACCATGAATGTAATTTAATTTACAGTGTTACCCAAACAATATAAATGAAATATGTAAATTTAACAATTAACATGTGAGGCTAAAGGTTTTGTTCCATGTGTGCCCTGAGAGGCTACATTAGTTATTATTATGGATCAACACACATATCTCAGTGGCCCAGGTTCGAATTCGACCCGTAGCCCTTTGCTGCATGTCGTCTCCTCTCTCGTCCTCTTTCCAGTCTATCTGTGTAATAAAGGCCAAACAGCAATAAAAATACCAATACCATACCAATGTATAGCAATATGACCGGTAGTTGCAGAGATATGTTCCTCTGGGCCACAGTGACAGAATGACTCACTAACCAGCATGCTCATCCACTGCTAGAGGGCAAAAGTGTATACTGGTGTGTGTAAAGAATACATTTTCTAGACTCCCTGGGAAATACACATGAATAGGCATCGGAGCAAACAAAATGTGTGCACACCTTGTTCTCATAAACACCCGTGAGCAACATTCACATAAACACCCACAGATATCTACACAATGTTGCTGAAAACCCGCATACGGAAACAACTACACAGGCACACATACAAATTCCCCCATGTTGTTCTCTGAGCAGCTGGTGCTGGCAGAGACAGGTCTTTCAACTCTTCTCCTCATCTCGCCTGAGAAATGTATTGAAGACTTGAAATTAAAATCCGGTGACTGTCAGACAATTCTTAGTATGAAATATACAATCACACTTAACATAATTAATACATAGCATCACACACGCTGGCCACGTGTTAGATCTAGATCAAGACCTGTGTGTCAAGCAGTGCTTTGTTCGAGGCCTTTATGTTTTAAATAAATTAATAAAGTTTGACCTCAGTATATTCTAGGTGTATGGGTCGTTAAATAAGAGCACACTAAGTGTTAGCGCTGCCGAGTCATGCAGAGTAATGCAAGACGTTTTGCGTCTGTGAGTGGACTGAATGTAAAATATAATTTATTGTATTTCACATGGCTTCCTTATAAGGAACACAGCACAGTTAAAGTGAAGGTATGTCTGGTAGATGAGCACAAGGCTAATCACCCCCGGTGCATACAGCAGACATGTTGACTTGTCATAGCAGGAAAAGCACAGACAGAAACTGCATGAAGAATACCAAGACCCTGGCATTGCAAGGCTCATATCAGATGCAGACATTATCCTAAGAACTCCTCACAGCAAACGTGAGTTTTGTAAAATACAAATAAGTTTGCTGATTTGAATAATTGTGTTGTTCAATACAGTACACAAATTCTGTCATTGACTATGTATTTAAATCCCATATTCCCTTCGTTCACCCACACAGGTGTTACCATTTATTTCAGCTGATCAGACCTCTGCTCAGGACTGTGAGCATGTATATGCACCATTTATAATGTGTCTGACTGTCTGTACTAAGTTCAGTCTTTTACTGTTATGAAGTGTTTCATTCAGTGCAGTGCAGAACTTAGCTCGCACCTGTATAAGCACTGTTCATAAAGTTAATAGTTCAAAGCCACATATTCATAGCTTATTTTCATGATAGAGTTATCAAATCATGATTTTTGTGTTGCCTTAGTGGTCTTTACTAGCTGTATATCATTACAGACGATGGCACTTTCATTCACCTTTGAAGGGAAACTCAAATGCAGTCAGTGACACTGAAAACTCAATTCAGCCATACCATATTTAAACTTCTTACTGAGCTGTTCCATATCAAAGAATCAACGGGTGAATGCAACCAAATAAGATTTAGAGGAGGATTGAAATCCAATCGTGAACTATCTCAGGAGGTGCTTTAAGACACGATCCAGTCAGATGTTAAAAGGTGTAAATGTATCTTTACTTGTTATTTCAAGTGTTTGGTATCCAGAAAAATCCAAACACTAAGCCACATTTATGCGTAACTTCTGCCCTGTTACAACAATAACAATAACCGTTATCTAACAAGTATCAAATAAACAAACACAGATGAATCCTCTTTAAAAACTACATGGAAAACCCAGTTCTATCGTCTTCACAGGCTCTCATTTACGCCTCTTACTCAACCATAGAGATCAATCCTCCCCCACGCACAGAGGTCAGTGTTTAAGGTGATCAGAGCCCCATCTCAGTGGACCTTTTGTATTGTCTGTTGAAATCACTGAAGCTCTTTCTCCTGTTGCTTAAATGAGACTTGGAGAACAAAGGCTTGTTTCAATTTCAGTGTCATTTCAACTGCCAATATTACAGCAAGCAGATGCTATTAGTGGATGTTTCCAACTGACGTAGCTACATTTGGATGGAAAAAAGATTACATAGGTAGATTACATAGATTACAAGATATTTGCACCCTAAATAGACATTTTTAGCATCAGACTACAATGCGTCTCAAACTGGATTTTAATCCATCTATGCATCTAATTTCCTAATATCCTAAAGCTATTGGATCTGCACAACATGCATACATAACTTATTGTAAAGCAACTGCTCTCCCTCCTCATACAATATTAGAGACGGTGCTGTTGTATGCTAAGATTCAAACCCACAGCTTTGGTGCTGGGGCTGCCCACGGAAATCTCTCATGCATTTGTTGACCCCCCTTACAATTTAATCTCAGAATCTATTGAAAAAATGAAATAAGAATTGATCTGATTATTGATTGGATGCAATTGATTCTGTGGCATTCAATGCTGTGAGTGTTCTACTGTTGCTGCTGTTTGAAGATTTATATGAAGCCATTTTCATCTGAAAACATCTTAGCTACAAAACAGGGAAACACGGCCATGGCAAATGAGATTTTAGATAGCTAATTGTTTATTCCTTGGGGTTTATATGAATAACATTACACACAAGGTTAATTATCTCAATAAAATATGTTAACATAATCGACAAAGATCATGTCTTTGATTAGCAAACAACAGTTCCATTGCTTTATTCCAATTAAACACATGATAAATGGCGTGTGACAATCTTCTGGCTCTGCTCACAATGTTTACACAGGAACCCTCTGAACCTCTTTTAAAAATCACAGTTTAGCAGTGACATACAGTATAAGTCACAGACTTTACAACTGACAATAAAGTCACGGCTCATAAGTCATTATGTCACGCTGCAGCTGTTTTGCTGTGTGCTGTGATAATGACTTATTTTCTGACAGCAGGCGAAAAATGTTGCCCATTTACTGACAATTCATTAACATCTGAACATGTAGTCAACCTTCTGCAGCCGCGTTTAAAAACAGATAAAATGTTCTGTCAGTCAGCGTTTGTAAGGGGAGAAACGGAGACACATGACACTGCAGGGTGATACCTAGATGTCACAAACCTCCACCGCTTCCTTGAGTCATTAGCATCGTTTTGTGACAGCACCTGACACATGACAGGCAAAGGCCTTCTCTGCCGTTCATCCCAGGAGAGCACATCCATCAACCAGCTGATTTGACTGAGTCACTCACTCAAACACTGACTAACTGGTTAACAGACGATCTTGCAGTCGAGGGCACTACACATATGATAAGCAGAGAGGACAAACAGCTACAGCCTGGAAGGAAAGAGTGGAATGTAAGAAACTGGCACGTGACAAACTGCTCTGTTTGTTTAGAAAGTAGCCTACGCCGCTACAGACCAAAGACGGAGCCATTTGTGACTCGAGTGACACCCTCCCACACCCTCTCTGCTCTACAATCCTCCTTAAAACTTGGAAAGTCAGAAATAGCAGTAGAAAGGGGAGAGAAGCAAAGACGCTGAAAGACTGAGAGAGACTAGTGGCGCTTTGTGCTAGCCTGCCAAGTGGCACCGTTGCCATTGCGCAGGGAGTTAGATGCCAAAGCTTGTCAAACAAAGGGCACCCATCCAATCCAATCCAGTGGCAGACGGGAGTGCTGGCTGCCGCTCATGTCACCTATATAAGAGCCGTCACCACTTGCTGCTGCACGTGCATGTTCACATAGAGGGTAGGAGGAAATTAGATTCCACTCAGGCTGTTTGAAGGGGCCATATGTTTTGGAAATACTCAGAAATATGAGCATTGAACTTTCAACTTTCTGCAAATTCCTTCCATACCAAACCATATGTCAAGACTGCTGCATTTGTCCTGTGCTATAAATAAAAGAAGGCTTCTTGCTGAACCAGTACATTTCCTGGTGCAAAAAGTTTATATGACGAATGTGTTTCGCGAGTGTAATTGGGGTTGGCTCGCTCGCAAAGGTGCTTTGTTCTGAGTATTTACTGGGAAAAAGCACCTGAGGGACATAAAAGGAAAGTTACTCCTCAGTCGGGCACAGAGTAATGATTTGTGGTCCTGTGTGTGTATGCAAATGTTTCTTGGTTGGCTTTTGACTGCATCTGCATCTGCCTGTGCATGATGTGTTTTCTTTGGGTGTATGTGTGTTTGTGTGCATGCTAAATTGCATGTATTTGCAAAAACCAACCATCTTTCATTGTCAATGTAAAAGACTATTAACATTTTCCACACGTTTGACATACCACCTCCCCCCAGACAAATAAGTGAGATGTCCAAGAGAGATCATTATCGGAGAGGCTCTAAATCGATCCATACTAATTAATGACCTACTTGATAGATAGGAGTGAGGACCGTCACACTCCAATAGCTTAAGAGAACAGGACCGGCTGTCCCACACATAATACAAATTGACAACTAACAAACTGTACTCACATAACATCAACTACGCCAAAAACTTCTGTTGGCGCACTAAAGATTTATCTAAAAGTGCACATGTATTGGCGGATTGAAACTTTCACACTTCAACCGCTGACAGACCCGTACAGTCACTGGTATGTTCCACTACAGTTGAGAACAACTTTGGCAGTTGAGGCAGAATGATGACATAACAAGGTCTCAGTGAAACTGCCGAAGGAGTGCAGGAAGGTACAATTAAATTGGCAGCAAGAAGGTAGTCACATTCTTCTGAGGATTTTGAGCAACTGTCCTTGTCATTTAGACCTTTTCACCTCCATACGGAGTTACAGACAATTATTTATTACTGTTGTCTAAATCTTCCGGCTCCTACGAATGTAATATACAATACTGTGGTTAGGTTAGAAAACATGACTCCTGATGCCCTTAAATTTGTATTGGGAGATTTAAATGGCTGCTCCATTAAACATGTATTGCCTCACTTTTAATGATGAGACGGCATACAGAGAGGAGGTGAAGATACTGTACAGCACCTCTCTCTTAACGTCAGCAAGACTAAAGAGATGATCGTGGACTACAGGAGACAGAAGGGGGATGGACAAGTAGCTGTTAACGATGACTGTAGTCACGCTTTAAGTTAATATAAATAGATAGGGACAGTAATTGATGAAAAACTGGCAATTGGATTTAAATTTACAGGACTATTACAAGAAGATTCAACAGTTTGGAGTGAACGGATATATACCGGTTCTCACTTGTTCTTTATTAGGGAGTTTTCAAACGTTCTGCTTTATTACCTGGTATTTTCATGTAGTTAATAAGAGCAAATATAGTAAGATTTTAAAATATGTCTAGCAAGATTGTGGGACAACAATAACAGTGTGACATTGCTTTGTGAGTCCAGAGTGGTGAAGAAAGAGCGGGAAATATTCTCTGTAATCCTATCTGTGCAATGATCCCTGCCACCTTATCCAAAGACATGCACCTAAGAAGAGGATTAGTGGGCTCATCTGCAAACTATCTGGACGACCAATGTCACATTAAAACCATGCTAAACTGTAATTACTTAGTGTGTTAGAGTGGCAGATAAAATAAACCACCTCAAATTGGTTGAGTGCTACTATCCACATCCCCTCAGTATGCACTCTTGTGAGGGTGTGTGTGTGTGTGTCTTTTCTGTCTTTTGGCTTTTATCTTGGTTTCTGTCGAGACTACCTCCTCGCCCTTAAAGTTGCAATGCGTAATACTGCCACCTGCTCCAAAGAAATAGCGGGCAGAATTTCACCTCTACTACTGGGTCCATCAATCGAAATGTAAGTCATCAGTCTTCAAAGCCTCACTACTGACTAACAACAGTGTGCGGAAACTCTGAAAAGCCTGTCAAAATAACACTGCTATCTTATAATCTTCACATGTGGCGTAGACCTTTATGTTACCCATATGTGTGTTTACTGTTTTACTTATGTTAATCTGGGGCTGTACGGCCCACGGCAGAAGCGGGAAAAGACCTGTACCTCTCGTCTTCCCCGCAGCGGCATGGCCAGGAGCCTTCACTGAGCAGCCACCTCCGGGAGACGGATCACCAGACAGCACAAGACCCAGCGTCGGGAGTTACAGCATGCTGGTGGAGCGCTCGGTCTAACCTGGGTAATGGCAGCAACACAAAGTTTGCAGTTTCCTGGTGACCATCGATGCTGTGGCTGAAGCTAATTGTTAGCTGCTAACTGAAGCTACGTCCACCAAAGGTGACATTGCTGAGAGACTCTCTCTTTCTCTTTTTGGTAATCTACCAAACTTTTTCTTCAAGCACAAAGTGTTAATTAATATTATTATTATTATTATTATTATTATTATTATTATTATTATTATTATTATTATTATTATTATTATTATTATTATTATTATGTGTCTCTTACAACATTGTGTTGTTTAGTTTAGATTTTATATTCCACTCAGAGAGTTGAAACTAGTTAGCCTAGCTGGCAAACGTTAGCACTCCATTTCGTTTCCCACCGAACCACATTATACAAAGAAGGGGGTCCTTTTGTCTTTTTTAAAAGGTCCAGCTATGATGATGGAAAAACAAGAACAAAAGGTAATCAAAGTCCATACATTACATGTTTTAGATCACAACATGGAGTATCATAGTGCTCAAATCACTTAGGACCAAGCAAGGGCTAACACGCTGACTGTGTCCACTGAAAGTGAAGCTCGCTGGGATTGTATGATATATAATATAAAAGTAGGCTAATATACTTCTTCTCTGATTCCTGCCCTTTATCCAGCAGGGGGCAGTAGCGTAGGCGAGTAACAAATCTACAGATTTACTGACCAGGAGGAATCCCTGATGACACAAGCGACCCCTCAAAGTTTCTCCTTAACTAAGGTCCCAATATTCACACTATCACTTTATGCTTGTTGATGTTGTCGTTCGCACATGTGAATGTCTTTCCACACGTCTTTACGTCTTCACATTATTCAGCCTGTATCCTCTAGGAGCAACGTGTTGCAAATGCATCACATAGCAGCACACAGGTTTCTCTCAGCTGTGTCTTGCGCTCTCATTGGCCGTAGCTCCCCGACAGAGCAAGATATTTAGCATGGTAGATACCTGGGATGCGATTAGGATGCGTCTGCGATGCATCGCAGAGTCGACGACATGTAAATAAAACAACTTTGTATTTCTTGTTACCAGTTGACACATTTCTCTGCTTCTGGTAGAGGCTAACTGCTTCCCCTCACCTCCAGCCCCTGCACAGAGTTGAGCAAATAGATTTCACACACAATGCATTTTCGTGTGATGTAGCATGATTTAATCCCCACAGAGTGTATCCTTCTATTTACAGTGTTGTGTATACGTGTGTTTGTGAGTGTGTGTGTGAGTGTGAGTGTGTGTGTGTGTGTGTGTGTTTGTGTGTGTGTGTGTGCGACATTTCTTTTCACAATTAACACTTGAAATGATGAAAGCGCTTGCAGATGACAAGGTAGTTGTAAACCATGTAAACCATACTTTGGTGTACCATTTTTACATCTTTATTTAAGATTTCATTAAACTTCTTTTTACTGAATAAACCAAAACACTGACAATGAGGAAATTATTGTACAGGGGAGTATATCTGTATATCAGAAGGGGAAAGACAGGTGATCTGGAGGTTCTGGAGAGGTTAGACAGGCAGAGAGAGTGATTCAGCACAGGTGCAACACTGTGTATGCCATGCTTGATCAACTCTCATTACAGCTGTGCTTTCACAGTGAGGTCAAACATGACCACAGACGCAGGATCACTTACACGCACACCTGAACACTCACACCGGCAGACATAATAACTTGTGGCTTCATTTGCATACAGTTTATTGCAGAGTTGTCAGCCCTCTGCCCGACACCTCCTGCCTCGCCTTCTTTACATGAGAATTGGCGTCAAGCTGCGATCGCTCATCACACATCATCACAATCACAGAAAGTACGACACACACACACACACACACACCATCGTAGACACACAGAGAACCAAGGACAAATGAGGCAGAAATAAATCCCCCATCGACTTTTAGGAGGAAGTAAAGACTAAAGTGTTGTTTTAATGATTAAATGTGTTATCGTACTCTTAATAGTAAAAAACATTTTACAAAATGTTAAAAACAATTTTTTTTCTTCATGTTCTTTTCAAATCTTCTAAAAAACAGGCTTCCGGGTGTGTTGTCTGCGGAGGATACATGCTCTAACGAGACCAAGATGCAATCTTGATCCACGGCTGATGTAGTTTAAAATGTCAATTTGCACCCGTTATCAAGATAAACACGAAGAGCGTGCAGTATCATTAAATGATTTAATTTCATGGTGTAATAAGTGTAGATTTCATGGACACCAGATCTGTATCCGAGCACATCTCGTTGCAAGCTACCTGCTCGGATCCAAAAAAAATTATTTGAATAGTTCTCCATTGATTTAATTGATTTTCTGATTGTCATTAGCGACGCGTCACATGTAAGCCGTGAAAATGGACGACCTTCATTTTGAAGTAAAGAAAATGTTGGATTAGAGAGAGAGGTTAGACCGGCTATCTCCTCTCGCCAGCAATCAATAGATGTAGAAAGTGATGGAGGCTTATTACAGACTAGAGTTGAAAGTGGAAAAGAAAGCCAAAATAATCCAAATGTACACCTCTGTTTGCTCTGTTGCCGAGGAATTTGACAGATCCTCAAAACATCTAATCCTTGAGGATGAGTTTAAAAATCTTCTTCCAAGTTCCTGTTTGAGCTTTTTGATGTGAGCATTAGCATTCAGGCGCTGTAGCTGTAATAATGTCAAAGGTCTCCATTTGAACTGCATGACTAATTTAATAGAGGTGCGACTTCACTAAAAAAGATTGATGTGTCATAATAGCTTCCAGTCAATTTGCTCTAAAGAATCTTTGCTCTACATTTGATCTACACTGCTGGTGGCCCCATGGACTTGATTCCTCAATCACTCTGTGCTGATGAGTCGTCTAATTGTGTCAAAGTTGACCCCAGACTCTATTAAAAGGCATCCGACCCCAGCATTGAACAGACACCTTCCCTGAGCCTCTGAGGGAAACAGACAATGAAAATCAAAAGTGCACTCCTCCCAGGGGAGATCAGAGCACTCTGAAGCTGCAGTTATCTGTTGTTTTGCTTCTCTATTCAGGATTGAGATTTTCACCTTTTGAAATGAGCCAGAGGAGTTTACCATGACATTAAGAATCTGTGGAAACACACACACATTTCACTGTCAGCACACACACACAAAGTTACCTTAATTTCCCCTACTCTTCGCCACTGTCACCTCCACCGTGTCAAAGCAGAAGCATGGGGGACAAGAAACGAGACAAGAAGGGTAATGGAGGGATTGATGAGGAGGGAGAGCAGGGGGCAGGAGGTAGATGGAAAAGAAGGGTGAGGGAGAAAACTGTCAGTCAGGAATTGTGGAAGGTAGGAATAGATAGAAATGAGGGGAGACTTACAGAAAGAGTTCTGTTTTTTTTCTTTTTTTCTGCATGGTTGGAGAGCTGGGAGCATAAAGCCCTGGATCATCAAGTTACAGACAACGCCAAGAGTCAAAAGAGGACAAATGGGGTTGGTGTAAATGTTGGGAACTTGAAACACTTCAGAGTGCTAGAAATATCTGTCAGTCTGAAGGTCACTGTAGGCCTTTTGCACCAGCTAATGTGTTATAGTGTGTGCCAGTGCAAGCCTCCACAGTGGCATCAGTTGGGCTTGTTCTCAGCCTGCCAAATGCGATTCGAATTTTGAATCAGATACTGGCCTGCGTGACCAACACACACTGTTGGTTACTCAGAATAATATTGGGTTGTCCAGCTCGTATGGGAGCATGACCCTGATTTTCCTTAATCTGATTATCAGTGGGTGAATGTTCAGAGGTCCACTGTGGACATGCGTACAACCAAACATAAGGATGCATGCTGGTTAGATTGTGGTAATAGAGGTTCATCGTTTCAAGTCAAGGAATACCATGTTGTCAGTAAATACTGTTTCAATATAAAGACATGCTGCAGTAAATGTGGACGAACACAATAAGAATGCTGAGCATACCTGTCAAACCTCCCATTTTTTCCCGGGATTATCCCGTATTTTTCCTTCTATCCCGCTGTCCTCCCGTTTAAATATTTTCCCGTAACTATCCCGTATTTTTAACCTTTCAAAGATGAAAATAGGCCTAATTTAAAAAAGTGTACAGTGGTAAAGTGGTCTCCAGTAAAGCAGGTGGCAGTATTATGTTTAACTTTAGCTCAAAAACGTTATCCGCCAGTAAACACACAGAAGAAGAAAACAGGAACAATAACACAGAAGAAGACGAAAACATATGGATGAATCACAGTGAACGGGAGATAGATGGAGACGCAGCTGTACTTGCCAAACAAGTTAAAACTTTTTGTAAGTACCAAATGGGAGGAGACCTTCCCTTATTTAATAAAAGCAGAGTCGGGCAAACTCGTGCTTTTTGTAAAGTGTGCCATTCAGATGTTAGCATCGCACACGGCAGAATAAGCGATGTTCGCCAGCAAGAACAATCGTCCAAGCACAAGCACGCCAAGAGGCACAAACACATACACTGTCAATGACTTCATGTGGGACAAGAACTGTGTCGGAGGCAGACCAAGTGACCAAAACTGAGGGAAATATGTGCCAAAAATAATGTAGCCTTCAGCTACTGCGATGATTTCAGACATGTTTCCCGACTCTGACATCGCAAAGATGTACTCGTCGGTGGAAACAAAAAACACAACTCATCAATCATCAAATAAATTGATGATAATAACTAATAAATAAATACATAAATCTTATAAACATGTCTGTACAAGTAATATATGTATATACCTGTCCTTTATGTGTTTTCATTTACATTATGGGTTGGCGCTGTGTGGCTGAGAGTTGTTAAGGTATGAACGGAGTCCGCCAGAAAATGTCCCATATTTTGAAATAGCAATGTTGACAGGTAAGATGCTGAGACCTTCAATACATTTACCTCAGTTAACCATTATTCCATTCATTTTATTATATTTTAATTAGTAACAACATGTATCTCTAAATTAAGACTCAAAAATCAACAAAAAAAGATCTAACTGTAAGGCAATCACGTTCAAAGTCAATGGAAATACACAATTAAAGGGAATTCCACTGGGGCTGAGTGACTTGAAAGTGTTTCAACTTGAGCAAAAGGTTCATGCTTATCCTGGATCTTTATGAATCTGCTTCTTAAATATACAGAGATGAGAAAGAAAGAGCAAAACTGCAGGGAAATATCGAAAAGAAAGCAGAGTTTCTTAGTTCAGACAGGTTGAGTTTAACACAAACATGAAGGCGCACTCCCATACACACAGATGTTGCATCCGTGAACAAACTAACGGATCGATCCAGAACAGCAACTTCAGTGTTCTGCAAGATAAAGGTTTTTTTATGGCGTCTGGCGGTTTCAGTTCCCCGTCAGGTCTGTCTGACGGCAAAGTAAAGCTGTGAAAATATTCTAAATATAGCGTACACTTAAGATGATATTCATTTGTGTAGGGTGACTAAAATAAGTTTTGCTGCTGCTCCAGCAGAACATTGCTCAGCTTCTGTGCTGGTGCTCCTGTCTGTATCTCCAAACTGCATCTTCTGCAGGTAACACACCGACTATGGAGAAGACCCCACTTTAAACAATCTTAACTTTTCTTTTAACATTACACATAGCAATTGGTTATATTTGTATTGTAAAATATTGATTAGTGCAGCTTTAATAAACATACTTTGTACTTGTATGTATGTATTCACCAGGAACAGTATAATTAAACCTAATGCTAATGCTAGACTAATGCATTTTTATTTGACATTTCTTGGGCTTTATATGTAAAACATGACAAGTCTTGTATATTAGTTACATTTAGAAATATATTGCACATTACAAAAGTCTCATAACAAAAAATGAAAAGCAAAGAAAACCTACGTTCATACCATTGCTATTACTCTGAACACTGTCCAACACTCCAACCTAATTAGGCATTAAAAACCAATGGTAAAGTCCCTACACAATTTAGAAGTTAAACCTTTGACCTTAGATCTGAGCAGGTGCAGCGAGTCAGCTATATTCATCTTTATTTTAGTCACTTTTTCCATCCTCTGGCTCTGGTGGGCTGATCAGAATCACAATCATGAAAATGTTTATTGCCAAGTAAGTTTTCACTTACAGTACAAGGAATTAGCCTTGGTATGTTGGTGCAAGCAAACTTTCACAATAAACACAGTGAGAGAAAATAAAAAATCAAGTACTGCAAAAGTATAAACCATAAATATAAATATATAAATATAAAATAGATATTTACAATAAAAACATGTAAACTATATCGGTGAAAAGAGCTGTACAGTGTTTATAAAGAGGACGACCCATGTGCAGATCCTTGACTGATACAGTTTTAAGGTGATATTATGTGTGGAATACCTCACAGCTCCCTCAGCATCAGTGGAGACCAAGAAAAAGAGCAAGAAGAAGAAAAAAGCTTGTCTTGCACTAATAGAACATGCATGATACACTTCATGAGCACAGCCGATAGGGAGAGAATGAGTCACCATGAAATCTATCTTATCTTTTATTCTAATTCAAGACAAAGGCATACCAGAGGTGTGAAAATAAACAAATGCTCATGTGTGATATATTGGACATTGTTTTTTTAATCCGCTTGTTATTTCACACCTCTAAACTCTAATGTTTCCAGCTGTTCTCGAAACTTCAACACCTTGAGTGGGTTTAGTATCCGATGCACTGCACAGGTTAACGTCAGGTTCAGAAACAAATTCAAGTGATTGTAAGTATTGTCTGTTGGTGTGTTCTGGAGCCGTGCTGAGGGAGCGCTCGGCACAAGGGACACCACGGAGGCCAGCTGGGGTGAACGGCCTGACATAAGCCTGGCTGGATCTGGTGCATCAAACCTCTGTGGCACAGCAATGGAGACAGCGCCCTGGTCTGCGTGCAGCGTCCAGAGAGGAAGCACTCTCAAATGGAAGCGCTGGCTTTTGGATGCCATTAATTTGCAGTGACAGTTTGGCTTTCATTGGCCACAGTGCTGCATAAGAGAGGTCAACCTTAATATTGCGCTCAGCCTCTTATTTTATGTGTTTGAAAAAAATCAGGGGAGGGAACTGTCTCCGTTTACATACATTTGGTTAAACAGCAGCTGGCAGTCAGCTGTAATTATACACCTAAGCTTGTGCATTATTTATGCCACCTTTTAAAATCCATTAAAAGTCATTTGGTCTCCTCTAAAACCTGTCATTATCGATTGACTTTACTGTAATTGCTGATTTAAGCACTCAAGGATTTTCCGCCGGGTGATTAAGGATGTAGGCACGCTGCAATGGTGTGCAGGAAACATACGCTAATCAAGTCACTGTAAAACTCACAATCCCAAGTAGTATTTCACCTGGTGGTCAGCAGCTGAGGCGGGGGCCTGGATTCAGCCTCTGATTGGAGTGGATGGAGGTTTTACAACTCAGATCCCTCATTGTATTGCGTTGCTCCTCCTCTGTTGATGATTTGTCCTCTAATAAGGCTGTGGTTTACTTCCACAGTAGCAGCTACTACATTTCAATTGCATTAATCTTCTGCATTGCAAAACAATTTACAGTGCTGACTTCACACTTGACTCTGAAAATCACAATTAGCTGCTCAGATCTGTCTCCCTCACTCTCTCTAGTAGAGACCTGCAGAAGAGCTTGAGTGAGAGAGAGTAATCAATACAGACATCATTAGCATGGCCTTGTTAAAGTGGCTGTCTCAACGTTATGTGTTAACATTGAACGTCATGAGCCTTTGAAAATGTTTCTGGGGGGCTTATTAATTCAAAAGCAAGACCAGCAGAGTGTGAGGCCACCTAGCAGCTCAGTGATCTGAAGCTAAATGGGTTCTCAATTGCTTTAGTATGGTTTTAAATTGTGAAAGTAGTGTGAACTGAGTGCAGTGACGTTTGAGGACAGCTGTAGGTGTAGTGAATGGTAATGATAACAGTTATGGGAACATTAGAACACTGAACAGTACCTGTGTAGTTGTCATAGATCCACTGTTCCAATGTCCTTACGCACTAAAGAATGATGTCAAAAATAATCATATCTTGTACATTCATTTGTAATCAGGAAATAGATGTGTTCTTTATTCATTCTGCACCTTTGCACTCATTGTAAAGAACCAAGTCTTCATTGAAAATGAGAGCCTGTGTCTCAATCAGATTGCCTGTATAAATAAAGTTTAAAGAAAGGAGGAAAAAGAAAACCAAAGGGAAAATACATTTAACTGTAAAAATGAGCCAGAAGGTGTTGACTAAAGAAGTATTTGGTAAACTATATCAAAAGGATTGATAATATTAGTCTTAAGGTGTTGAGAGATGTACATTATACTTACATAAGGTTGTATGTTTGTTTGAGGATTATGCTAACATAAAGGTTGAATTGGAAAATCACTTGAAAGATTATCAAAGTTTAAAACAATAAAAAGGAAAGAAAATCACCCTGATTGTGTGGGGAACATACACGGCTGTGCCAAATGTTATGACAACCCATCCAGCTGTTCTGTCAAAATACATGAAAAGTTGAGGGATCACTACAGCTTGGCTGCGAACCATCAATAGTTACGATGTATGAACTATTCGGCAAGAATGATGAACAACTTTTATTTTGAAATGTAGGCATTGTCTATTATGTCATATCCTGTGGTGTATATTACCTTGGGCTCTCCTCATTTCTCAGTTTGTACATCCTCAATTCCTTTCCTCGAATCTCAGATGGGAGGTACTAAGACACGAGGAGAGAGGAGTCGAGGCCACAGGCATTTAACAAAATGAGGCATCCTAGCTTTGGAGCCATCATTTTAAAGCAAGGTCAATTAAATATGACGTGAGGCACATATTTTACAATGACGGCTGATGCAGCTGTCCATTGTTGTGTTATTCCGCTGTATTTTATGATCTCAGTCAGATGAGCATTCCATTGTTCATGACAACCTACATATTTATTTTTAATTATATTTGATTTGATTTTAATTATATCTTATTACCATAATGTGATAAGGATGCACAGATGTCATTTTCTATTTATTTAACACACACACACACACACACACACACACACACACACACACACACACACACACACACACACACACACTATACAGATATACAAACAACGAGTGGTGAATTATGCAAATAAAAAGTGATATACATATATATAAATGTGATATATACACACAAACACACTCAGATGCTGAAAAGACTTCCACAAAGGATGCACCTGTGCATCCTCGCTCATGGCTCCTCCTGCAAGCCTCCTCGCTCCTCTCTCTTTGAGATGCATTTTAGGAATTGAGACATCCTTCAAGATGGCGTGCTCCATTTTTATTTTATATAAATAGTTTATATATTCGCTCTTGATTTCCCTTCATATTCTTGGTTTAATTCAAACTGTACTGCTCTACAACTGTGAATCAAACAGCTTTGTTTCAGGCAGTAAACACATCAGATGAAGCGTAATTGGGCACTAGTTCAGAGATGACAGCATATGTAGCAGCCACCTAAACAGAGTCCAGGCCAGGCCTGGGCTGGGGCTGATATGGTGGGGGTCTATACAGCAGACTCCCATGGCACCAGCAGATGGCTGAGAGGCTGACCAAGTATGGCGATTCAATCTGCTGCTATTATCCAAGGTGGGCCAACTTCCTCCCGCCAGCAGGTTGTCTCTTTCATCATGTGATCGCTCTCCAAAACTAATGTCTCCTGTGTGTATCAGCTGTGATGTTGTATAGCTGCTGTGGGTGGAGATACGTATATGAGAACTTTTGAGTCATGCTCGCAATTCTGGGAATAGCACTCCATTGCAAATGAAAATGAGGCAAGTAAATCCTAATGTGATGGAAAGCACTTGGGAGCCTAGCAACAAGAGCTAACTCTTTCCAAAGATTTCCATATCAATGTTTGGGAGATGATGAATTTGATAAAATCAATTCAATCATATGTGTATCCATTTGTTTGTGTATGCTAGTGTTTCTGTATAAATATGTATGTGTATTTTGAGCATGTCTACAAAGGTGGTGATTACATTAGAGTAAAGACAAATCGTTCAATTACTTTAAACAGGCCAAAAACGGGGTATCCTTGTTGGCACAGAGGTATAGATCGATATTTGGATAAACAAGTAACTGCAAACTCCCTCCTGACAGGCAAAGGCCAGAAAACACAGGCTTCAGAGGTAAGCCTTCAATTGCATTACTTAAAATCTGATTAGAGAGATATTCCCATGGAAGGAGCCACCGTTAATAAACACACAAGCGCAGCTCAACCGGACATTCAGCAGCACGTTTGCTTCAGTAAGAGCCTGTAATGAGGGCCAGCCACATACCATTGTTTAATCTTCCATGGCGCAGTTTCTATCAGAAGCCAGACAAATGATGGTAGGTAAGGAAAAGGTAAGCTCAGCCGATTCTCTGGCTCATTGATTGTCTGATTTTCTACCCAAGTTGCTTTTGTGTCCCCTCGTCTGACTTTATGATCTGAAGAATCGTTTGCCACATGTCAGGCGCCCGCACTGACAGCTGCTGATCATGAAGGTCATCTGAAGTTACAGCATATGCATAAACAGAAGGCAGAAACGCATTTACATCAAAACAGAACCGTACCAATGAAGTCATATACGGCTCATGGTCTGTCTTTCCCTCTCTCTACTTGGCACAGTCCTTCCTGTTCAGTCGTCTCAGTCTGTTGCACAGTTCAAGTTCAATCCTTGCCTAGGGGGTTGAAGCACTTACCTAGTAGACTAATCTAACTTTTTTCTCTGCTTTTTTTCTGCTTCTTCTTGTTCTGCATATCAGACAACCTTTCACTCCATCTTCATACTGTTTCATCTTGGACTCCACCATGTTCAGCTCTGTCGTTTCTCTGTCTGCAAGAAGAAATATATGGTGGTAAAAAAAAAAAGAAACGGTGCCCAGAAACTAATACTTTTTGCATATTGTTGGCCAATTGTGTAGGCAATCTCTATATCTATGTAACATTGCAAAAATAAGACACAAAATGAAGCAGAAAAACTAGTCCATGCATTTGTTACTTCAAGGCTGGATTACTGCAACTCATTGTTATCAGGTTGTCCCAAAAAGTCGCTTAAGACTCTAAAGTGCAGCGGCACGTGTATTGACAAGAACAAGGAAACGGGATCATATTACTCCTGTATTAGCTGCACTGCACTGGCTCCCGGTAAAATACAAAATAGAATTCAAAATCCTTCTCCTGACTTACAAAGCAATTAATGGTCAAGCTCCAGGATATCTTAAAGATCTCATAGTACCTTATATAGGGTTACTTGTAGTTCCTAGAGTCTCTAAGAGTACAATGGGAGACAGATAGTTAGGGCTGGCTTAGGTTTGCCTTGGATCAGCCCCTAGTTATGCTGCTATAGGATTAGACTGCCGGGGGACACCTCCCTGCTCTCTTCCTTCTCTTCCTTTCTCCTCCCCTCCCTCTCTTCTTCTCCCTCTCTATACGTATGCATTTATGTAAATGTTGTTACTAACTCACCATCCGGGGTATCATCCCCGGAGTTTCTGTCTCTCATGTGGCAGGTTGCCACTGATAAAGTTTACGTCAGGATCAGGAATCGTGGCTACGCCTGCTGCCCTGGTCCTGCTGGACACCGGAAAGCCTTTTTGACATTTTCCTGGATTCATCCATACTTTCTCTTTTTCAACACAACATCATTTTTGTCAAATGTTGTATTTGTACTATGTTGTTTATCCTGTACACACGACATCTATTGCATGTCTGTCCATCCTGGGAGAGGGATCCCTCCTCAGTCTCTCCCTGAGGTCTCTTCATTTTTTTCCTCTTTAATTGTTGGGTTTCTTTTAGGAAGTTTTTCCTTATGCAATGCGAGGGTCTAAGGACAGAGGGTGTCGTATGCTGTACAGTCTGTAAAGCACACTAAGACAAATGTATAATTTGTGATATTGGGTTATATAAATACATTTGATTTGATTTGAATTTGATTATCTTTTTGCTTTACACTGTAGCAGTTTGCATGAAGGAGGCTGTAAAGGTTCAGAATAATCTTTAGTAAGAAGGTTTGCCCTTAAAAGGCTAACAAAATATTACAATATATCTGTTATTAATATGTCAAGAAAGTGACCCCTCCTCCTGCTTCCTGACAGGACGTGTGTACAGTCCACTGTATCCTTCGTATAGATCGTGTGCATGTGACGTCATGCTTATTTCCCAACCCTGGAATTCAGCCATCTTGGTTGTATATACACAACCAAGACTGTGGCTGTTCACGTGTGAGTTGCTGCTACGCTTCTTAATTTTCTTTGTATTTAAACGTCTAAGATTGAAAGAAAATGCCAATCGTGTGCACAGTGTATAATTGTGGTAATAACGCTACTCATGACCCAGAGAAACGGTTCTTTAGATTTCCTAAAATCATCAAAAACAACGATCCACAAAAGAGGGATGAATTGCTGTCTACCGAACGTAAGCTGGCTTAGCAACATAACTCATTCACCCGTGTGTGTGGCGTCCACTTTATATCTGGTAAGAGCTCATGCTAAAGCTATGTTTTCAATGTTTACGTTAAACATTTGTGCTTATGATATACCCGAACACTGTAAGACCTTACTTCTCATCACTAGGAGAAGCGGCAAAGCTTTATGACATAACATCGCCGCTCTTCTCGCTCACAAACCACGGCTTGAGCGGTGTATCTCGAGATCTTTGAGAGTGATTTACACGGGCATGGACGAGCACCCTGTTCATCTTTCACTGGTTTGGTAAGAAGACTACCAACCCAGCCAGAAACAAAGCAATTATAACCATCTAAGCTCTTGTATGCCTTCATTTGTGCGTTGACGTTTGTAGCACAAGGTAGTTCACAATATCCGGATATTCAATCGGCGGTAATGAATCTAAATCTTCAATATAATCCGACAGCTTTAGCGTGTACGTTCAAGGCTGAAAATTTGGACTTTTTCTCTGAATCTTGCCTTTGCAGGAGACTCCAGAGAGTCAAAATAACATGGCGTCTCACGCATACGTCACACAGTTTTGTCACGTGTTTGCACACTACCTATACCGCGAAGGCTGAACTGAGCGGTCTACGAAATGAGACGGTCCAGTCTACGGGGCATTTCCTGGCACGTCACCAGCTGCTCCCGTCGCCTAGTAACACTCAGAAGTTATCAAGCGCAGTTGACGGCTTACTTTAACATTTTTTCCCAGAAAACGGAACCAGAGATAATACTTTTATTTTCTTAATTTTCAATCTTGATTGAAGATATGCTTTATCAACTGCCCATCCAAGTCCAGCAGTAAACTTTATCTATACTGTAAATGTTATATTGTTATATATTGTTATTGTAATATTTTTTTATTTATAATAATCATTGAATCATTTTCTTCCTAGGTAGTTTTCTAAATTAAATAATCCCTTTTCTAAATTAAATCATATGTACAAAATATATCCTTCTTGAATCTTGAAATCAATTAAGTTTTCATTAATTTTCATTTATAGTTCATGTAAATTAAATACACAATATATTCATCATTATATATATTATTTATTTCAATTAATTTAAATTTCATTTTTCAACAAGCAAGTTTAGCTATACACCACTAAACAAAAGCAGATTGTTACAAAATAAGTACACATATTATAAATTATAAAATATGTATAATCAATCCCAACGATTGCACTGGACTTTTTAAGTGATATTGAACTGTCATTTTAGCGAACGTTTTATCTTTTAAGGTCCTTTGATCTTATAACATTTGTATCGTTAGAAGTATATCCATTTGCCGTTACACCTGGGTCGAGGGGCGCCATTTCTCATTGGGAAAAAACTTATCTGGGCACGCAATGAATCTTGGGATACCTGAGGCCGTGAAGGATACATCAGATGTATCCTCCAAATCCAGCAAAAGAAGGCTGCATTGTATTGCATTTGAAGGAGTTGCCGAAATGGGACACCTCTGCCACTGTCACGTAATCGGTCTACAAATGCAGCCTCCAAAGGCTACAGCCCCTGAATTGAGACACAGCTAGTGTGTGACCGAAACAGGAGTGAGATCGTTGTTTTGCTATGAGACATTATTTCACTTCTTCTCTGTGTTACATAGTTTAATAAACCGTTTAAAATGACTATTGTCTTTGACTCCAAAGTGAAACATTAGCCAGCGTTTCCACATTGTTAGAGCTTTCATTAACAGAATATGAGTATAAATGAGTAACTAGAGATGTGTCCCCTTCAGCTGTTTCACATAGCTGTCAATAAAAAACAGCAAACTCGGGTGTTACAAAATGCTTCAGTATGATATTGTCTTGACCTGATCATCTCGATCAAGATATAGCCTGCAATAACCAAATGTTGCCTACACTCTGTCTGAAAACTACATGATTTCAGTTTCAGCTTGCCACATTTTAAGTTTGGCATTAAAATGTGTTTTGAGATTATTTGGTTGTTATAGTTATTGACACTGCTATCGCTGAGACCATGTAACGTGCATGTTGTTTGAATAATTTGTTTATATGGAGTTTCCCGATTATGAAATAATTAATGGATGAACTTTATTTATATAATACCTTTCATTCACTTAAGGCAGCGCAAAGTGTTTTACACTTGATCAACACAAACACCAAGAACACAAGTTTAAAAACAATACACATCCACATGGAGGAAGGGAGAATATAGTTATGATATATATATATATATATATATATATATATATATATATATATATATAGTTATCCTGGTTTTGTCCATATCCGGGATATGATCTTCAAAGGATTCAAAGGCTTTATTTTCATATGCACAAAAGCTACAGGGTAGTTGTTGGCAATGAAAAGCTTAAGTCCCAGACCCCTCCAACAATGCAACATACAGTTTACGTCAAACAGACAATTAAAAAAAATGTACAGTGTAAATTAAATGATGTATACTGTAATAATATACACATATGTGGATATGTGGAATAAATAGAGGTATGTACTGTAAACATATGTAAGTAGTCACACCTCGGGGGTCTCTAATGAGCCTGTGTGCATTCTTCCTACACCGCTGGATGTAGAGGTCCTCCATGGATGGCAGCTCCGTCCTTGTGATGTGCTGAGCAGTGTCACCCTCTGTAGAGTCGTACGATTGAGGGCGGTGCAACTGCCATACCAGGTGGTAATGCAGCCAGCCAGGATACTCTCATTGGTCCATCTGTAGAAGTTTCAGAATATCCTGGAGTCCATGTTGAACCTCCGCAGCCTGCGGACGAAGAAGAGCTGCTGTCTCGCTGTCTTTGTGATGGTGTTTGTGTGATGAGTCCAGATCAGGTCCTCACTGATGTGAACCCCGAGGAACCTAAATCAGGCCGATGACGATGGTCTCGTCAGCAAACTTGATGATGGTGTTGGAGCTGTGTGTGACCACGCAGTCGTGCATGAACAGGGAGTAGAGGAGAAGGCTGAGCACGCAGCCCTGAGGGTCAGGATAGAGGATGTGATATTTCCCACCCGCACTGCCTGGGGTCTGCTCGTCAGGAAGTTTAGGATCCAGTCACAGTAGGCGCTGTTGATCCCCAGGTCTCTGAGCTTTATGACGAGGTTGGAGGGCAGAATGTTGTTGAATACTGAACTGTAGTCAATGAACAGTGTTCTTACAAATGTGTTCATCTGATCCACGTGGGAGAGGGCAGTGTGGAGGGTGGGGGCGATGGCATTGTCTGTGGACCTGTTTGCTCTGTAAGCAAACTGCAGAGTGTCCAGTGAGTCAGGGAGGGAGGAGGTGATGATGGTTTTGACCATCCGCTCAAAGCACTTCATGATAATGGAGGTGAGTGCAACTTTGCGGTAGTCGTTCAGGCGGATGTATTTTGCCTTTTTGGTAAGTTTAGCACGGACCTCGACACATGTCCAGGGCTTCTGATTTGGGAATGTCCATACCATTAATCCACGACACAAGGTCATCGATGCATATGCCGATGTAGAAATGCCCAAGTCTGTGTGTGTGTTTATGTAGTCATCCTCAAACACACACCACTCCGTAATGCCAAAGCAGTGGCGGAGAGCAGAGTCTGACTGTTCAGTCCAACGCTGAATTGTTCGCGTCACCGGTCTATAAGTGGGCAGGTGCAAAACAGAGATGCAGATGGAAACAGACTTGCTGAAGAGGGGGCGAGGAATGTCCTTATATTCGTGGCGGTAAGATGAATAAACATGGTCAGGTGTGTTTCCACTGTGCAGGGGGCAGCTGATGTGCTGATAGTTTCTCGACAGGGCTTTCTTCATGTTGGCGCTGTTGAAATCCCCCGCCACAATAAAAGCAGCCTCTGGCCGTGAAGTCTCTGTCCTGTTGATAATCCCATACAGCTTTTCCAGTGCTTTGTTGTTGGCAGTGTGCGGCAGGACATACACTGCTGTAAACACAACCGATGTAAATTCCCTCGGCAGATAAAAATGCCGGCATCCGATTATAAGGAGCTTTAAATTGGGAGAACAGTCCAAAAAAATTATCTCCACATCTGACCACATCATTGTCCTGTCCTGGCGATGAATGGGTCAAGGGTCAAGCCAAGTCTCTGTGAAAACCATAATGTTACAGTTCTTAATGTCCCGTTGAAATGTCATCCTGCGTCGTAATTCATCCAGTTTATAATCCAGGGATTGGACATTTTCCAGAAGAATACTCGGTAGAGGAGGCAGGTTTTCACGTTTTCTCAGTCTGACTAGAAATCCGGTCCTGGTCCCCCGATACCTCCTGCGCTCCCCAGGTAAAGCGGAAGCAGGTAGCCACAGATATCCCCCATTATTTGAATAATGTTCTGATGTGTAGAAGTTGTTCTCGATCTCGATCATGTTGTGAAAAAAGTTAAAAACAAACAACAAAGTAATACAATAAAAACAATAAACATACAATGCTGGAGAGGAGCTCGACACGAGGAAGCCATCCACTGCGCCATCTTGTCAAGCATGTCAAATGGAGCACAGAAAATGTGGGTTATTCACATTCCGTATACATGATAAATAGTAGAATCCTGGTTACGGTTTATTAGTGCATACTCTGCACAGGCTCTGTGATTACAAAAAGGAACTGGCAATGGCAGGTGAGAGCGACAGGAGCTGCAGCAATATTGATATACAAACTTAAACCTATAATGTACATTTAATACCACTTTACAACTGCACTGCTGAGTCCAAGTCCAAGTTATTTTTGTTCAAAGGGTTTATTTTGCAAGTTAAAATATGTTCTACACTGTCCGTTTGAAGATATACACTACATTTATGAAAAATACACAATTTAATTCATGGTAAACACGTCAAATTGAACAAATAATACAGTAAACAGTAATTACAATTATATTTTCTTGGTGAATTAATTTGTCTGAAACTGAAAAAAAGGCTGTCTTCAACACTTTCATAGTTATTCATGCCTTCATGTAAATTTGGCAAATACATTAAATTATTTATTTATTTGTTTTAAAAGCATTGTTAATTTGTCCCGGCATGTTACTGTACCACTGACATCAGCTGTCACACCCAGTTATGTCTTACTGTAGGCCTATATCATTAATTATGATATTATCATGATATGATAATCAAAAGTATACTCTTTGTTGGAAACACATTTCTTCACGTCAAATATATATTAAAACAGATTTGTTCAGCTGCTGTAAACTGCGTCAGCTTCCATCACTGCTTCACTGGTGGATAGATAAACCATTTCAACTGATTGCCACATATTGCGCCATGGGGGTGTTACGAGTTCGCCATGCGTTCACTAGTAGTAGTTTAAATGGTTATTTTAGAGGTCTTTACTGTGACCTGTAGACAGTGCCTTGTGCATTAGGATTGTGTGAAAGTAGAGAGCATTGCTTAAAGATAGGCAGTTAGCTAAGAGAGTTAGCCTGTGAACAAGTAGCTACCAGAAGCAGCAAGCAAATGCATTTAAAGTTGCCAGCTTATTAAAAAGACAGAGAGTTTTACTCATACAGGTATGAACATTTGAATTAAATAATATTAATAATAATTGTTCTTTGTTCTTTCTTTGTTTTTTATATGATTTTTTAACGTTATTCAAGTACAGTGTACACAAGTGAATGTTTCCTGTGCTGTATTGTGTTTGAAGTAGAGTCTTCTGGGAAGTTTACGGCACGACTATAGGTTAAGGTTTTAGAGCAATAGCAGAGCAGACGCACGTAGAGTTTAACTCTAAATGATGATATGAACAGTGTTTCTCACCTGTTATTAACAGTCTGGATCCACAATTTTGTATTGTCTTGTTAATTTATATTGTTTTAATTTATATTAGGACAACCTTACGTTTTGTTATGTTTGTATGATGAATGATGGTAACTATTCTGAATCCCTTTTGTTATATAGCACATTGTTAAAGGAACATTCCGTTGTCCATTTAAACTATAACTCAATTGGTGCCACTAGTATTGACAGGAAAAGTATGACTCAGTATATTCAGACAGTGCATGTTTCTTTATGCACTGTGAGATTCTCTGAGGTGACTCTCTTGCTGCTCTTCTGGCATATCAATACACATGTGGAATTGCATGTTTGCACTGTTTGTTCTATTCCACAAAAGCTTTCACTTTCCACTGAAATGTACAGCCCGTCAAAATCTAGATATTCAATTATATGTGGAATTATATTATATTATATCTTCCTGTTTTGATCACCAGTATGGATCCTATGCATTTTGTGCTCGAGCACCAAGTGCATTACCACCTTGAGGGATGAAAGCTTGGAGAGATGATGGTATAGCACTATCATTATTTCCAGCACTAGAATTTAGCTAAAAGAAGAGTCAGCCACAGTAGCAGCTCTTCACCCCTCTACATTTCACCGAAAGTTGTGGCATAGCTTCTGTTACTACTACTCTCCCACTGCTTTAGCCCATGTAGAGCCACATCAACACATACTGCATGTATTGTCGTGGATATACATGTTCACTGTCACATTTGGCTGGAATTTTGTTTGGAGCTGTGTTAATCCTGCCCTGCTGCCTTTATTGCTGTACAGATCAGATAAAATAAATAAGAAAGTCTTCATACAACCTACAGTATAGGCAGTTGTTGATGATATCCTGGCAAGAATCGCATAATTTCCACTCACATTAAAATTTTATTTAGCATCAGGAGTGAATCAAAAGGGAAAGAAAAGCCCAAATTGTGATTATCTTTTTGGTTATGGGCATCTGATCTGGTCTGAGCAAGCTGGCTGCAGATAATGCAACTTGTGTCTTCACCAAGAGGCAACCTCCAGTTCTGAAAAATGAAGCCAATGCGAAAGTGCTTAAAACCTGGATTGTTTCTAATAGCCTACACTGGTTGCAACAGTCAGATTGTATAGAAGTCTATGAGAAAATGAACCATATCTAATTGATTTATTACCTCAGTAAACATTTTCCTAATGAGTTTATGGTCTCAATCATTGTTTCAAGTCTTCTTCAGCACAGCATGATGTTCATTTAGTAAATATGGTCCTGTCGTGATTGACAGTTCACTACCACGGTGTTGTTTGATGTCAACTTTCACAGCTTCCCTTCCACGCAGATTACCAACCCAGGTGTTGGAAAAAAACATAATTTTGTAGAGAACATTTTGTCACGTCAGTGTCATGTCAGGAGATATAGGTATCTGGATTAGCCATTTTAGTCATTTTAGCGTGGTAGAGGGACAACTCCAAAGAACACTATAGCGCCATAATCACAAGTGCAGGTAATTGAAGCCACCGGACACCGCCAAAGTGTTGCCATTATTTATTTTAGTTTAAATATTAGGAACAAGTTTCAATACACATTCTCTGGCACTTTGTCTGTGCTGGCACTAGGACCAGAATCTGACAAAATAGAACAGTGGTGAAACTCCCTGCAGCTAAGTGACGTGGTTTTGGTTGGCACTGATGGGCAGAAGCAGCACATGAGCTGCCATTTGGCTCTACCTGTATTGCTGTTTAAATAAATTGATCCCACCTTCCGTCGCAGACTGAAAACTCACCTGTTTCGAATGCACCTCTACAAATAATAATAATAATAATAATGAAATTCTGTTCATTGTATATAGCACTGAAATTGGTTTGGCTTATTTGAAGCTATTGTACTTGCAAGATTCTTGCTGTTCAGAGTTGTATCATGATGATTGTTTGCACTTATTGTAAGTCGCTTTGGACAAAAGCCAGCGTGAGCTAAATGTAATGTAATGTTGTATGTACTGTATGTGCATTCTGTTTCTTTAAGGTTAAAGCAAAATTATGGAGTAATATATATTTTTGTGGTTTTGTGATTACACCGCTGTCGAAAATATGGACAGCTGTAACGTTACATCTGCATTTGTTATGATTACATTACTTATGAATGATCAAAATCTAGGAAGTTGACAGCTTTTTTAACACAGCCAATCATCAAGTAAGTGCAACAACACAAGACATCAAGCCATCTTATACTACTAACCCAGTTCCATTGCCCTCCCATCAGGCTCTGAGTCTGGCACGAACAACAGAGCGTCGCTGAGCCAGTATTTCCTCCCGCTCCAGGCTTAAAAACCTCCTTCTACCAGCGTTCCAAAGCTCCCGTGCTAGCATTGTAAACGACACCAACACTCCCTCCTCGGTGCTCTGATCTCCCAGTCTTGGCCAAACGGCTAACTGAGCTAACAGCCAACTAGCTGACAGCAGCTACTGTTAGCAGTAGTTAGCGATTCGGGTTACTTTTGTACCAAGTAAAGCTTTCTGTCCATCAGGAAACTCTGTAAATCACAGAGAGTCGAAAACATTTTTCTCATAAAATATGATCCAGTTTCACCAAAATCAACGTCTCCTGGGAGATTGTACGACCCGCTCTCCAAAATGACATGGTGCAAGTAGAGTCGATCTGGGCACAGAGAGGGAATGACAAAGGCACCACTCTCACAAGTCAATGTACCATCACAACGATTTTTAATTATTAAGATAATACATAATGTTGCTTTAAAATGGAGTCAGTAAAAGAAATAGAGCCACCATATATCACTATATCCAGTGTACAAGTACAACTCTATATGTTGGTAGACTAAAATGCATCAATGCCAATCTGAGCTGATGATTGTCCACGATCCATAGCCCTGTTGACATCTTATGTTTATTTTGTTACATCAAATATGTATTTCCTCAGTTAAAGTAGGGAATGGTAAATTAATTGAAAATACTAATCACAATATGTAATGGATATTGATGAAAACATTTTAAAACTTTGATGAATACCTTTTAAGAAATGCAACAACCTTTTCTGCCATATAAAGTTGTAACACAGTGTGGAGTTCATTAAATCAGTTGTACAACTTGTTCATCTAACAGCATAACAAATTGTTTTTCAACTTTTATTCCCCGTTTGTTTTTCAATTATTGTGGTAATTAGTGTCACGGCTGATGCCTGCTACACAACAATGTAGCTGACAAGCAAAGCAAAATTTCTTTGTGAGTCTAAAAGTGATATTTAATCTAATTCCTTCTTTGACCATGACAAACATTTATTTACAACTATGTGCCATTTAATGTCAGAGTACAAATTATGTTTGTCTCATTTGGTAGATAAAGGCTTCAATCTGCGTCAATCACTTTGTAATCCCAGTGCAAGCAAACATCAAGAGCACTGTTTTCCATTTGACATTGTATTACGAATATAATCATCACAAGTTCCAACAAAGCAAATAAAAGGGTATTAATTAGCTGCATTAGAAATGAAGGAGACAGTTTTTTGTATTTCAGAAAAACAGATTCTTCAATTTTGGTTTACTGCAGGCCTAAACGGTGCTTACTCCATATTAGTTGCCTGGATGCAAGCATGTTTAGTTAAACCGTTGCCAACAGTGCCAGGGGTCCACATTTAATTAAGCTTGCTAATAAATTATCAAAGAATTCAGCTCAGAATGTCTGCACCTCTGAGCATGGGCAGACCATGCCTATAACATTATCTGTGGCTAACTACAGATACTTCACAAGTCATTCTGCACACCTGCAGTATTTAGAGCATTAAATAATCTCTGTGAACATAATATTTGACATTTTTTCTACATTGAGGTCTCTAATGACCACTGTGAGATCACCTGCGGCATCACAGAGTGAGGAAAATGCTAATGACTTTTTGAATTCCACCATATTTGTTTATGGTTGAGCTCTTAATTAGGTGATGGTGGTAGTTCTGGTGGGGGAACTGGCCAGAGCTCACAACTGGTCTGTAAGGGAGAAATTATTCATGGGAGCCCTGATAAGGATGGGTGATGGAGGCGAGTGGAGAGCCATGGCTGCTGGGCATGGTGGCAGCAGTACTGTGAGGACAACAGAAGGTGAGGACAGACACAGAGAGAGGAAGGGAAAAAAAGACCCTTCGGGGCTGATGGGAAATACTGCTGCCCTAATATGCACCACAGGACTATCTCCACCCCAGGTCTGCTGAACATCATGTACCATTTCTGTGCCAATAGTCAGAAATACCAGAATAACAAAAAAGACAAAGTGAAATTGTAAGAGATAGAAAAAGAGACATAAACACGGAAGTGGACGGAGGGGGGAGAGAAAAAAGTAGAGAACAAGAAAGAGAGGGACAGAAGTGGAAAACATGCAGGACTAAAAGAGCAATAAAGATAAAAGGTCAAAAAGACAGAAAACAAGAAGAAAAGTATGTGTCTGTGACAGAGTGCGAGAGAGATGCTTTGACTGAAAAAAGAAGTTGGGAGCAGGGAATGATAAAACAGAAGGGGCACAGAGAGAGATGAAAGTCAGTGAAGACCTTGAGCTTTTTGTTCTGATGGTACTCTAGCACAGCTGGAGCTACTTGGCTGCCTCTGGAATCTCGCAGCCGCACCAAAATGTGCCTCAGCTCCACAGCTTGGAGTGGGAGGGTTACAGAGTGAGAGAAAGGTAGATAAAATGAGTTAGTGAAATCGACAGTATTGAGCAGTCATGCCACACGTCCTGCCTGTTGCTTTAATACCAGCTACAGGCTCACACATTTAGGCTAACTCATCCCCGGCTATCTCTGACACCAGGTCTGACTAAAGATTTAATATCCATATAACATAACAAGGCTATGGAGTTGCAGGTGTCAGACAGAGGTAGAAAGGGGAGTCTGCTCATTTCTAGCCAGCAACCATAGATATTTCTGAAATGACGACTGACCTACTAGGGCAGCTGAAACAAAACCTTATAAAAAAGAGTCTTAAGTATAGATGGCTACAAACATAATACCATGCTTTAGAAAGAGGTTAAGGCTGAATGTTTGTTGAAAACTCAGCATCATAACCTTGATGATCCATGTAGAAAACTTAAATAAAAAATACAGAAATAGCAGCGTTCTCATACTGTAATGTAGAGCTAGTCCTGTGAGGATGATATGATTATAAAGAAAAATGTGAGAGCAGACTTTTATTTCATTATTTAGTTGCTGAATTTAATAAAAATATATGCTTTAACTTTTACGTTACAAGAGAAAAGGCTTTTAGGATAGGAGAAACCAATGAATTTGGCTGGGGTATAAATGTTTTCCTAATCTCTGATAGCATTTATGACTAGCTTCCAAACAATACGGAACTAGAGTACTACACAATGCATGTGCTAGTGAACAGAGCTACTTTAGTGAAACCTGTATCCCTACAAACTGAGGTAATTAGATAACGATGTGCTGCTTGGCCTTGGGCGTAACATTCCAGATAATAAATATATATGAAATAACATTGAATATTGTTAGGCAAAAGCACTACATCGACATTAATGCCTGCCATTGAAACCAAGTGTTTATTGTTGAATAAACATCAGATTTTCTATCATCAGTAAAACTGAGGTTTTGAGTAATTTGCCAGGTTCTGTCTGTGGACCGATTGTGTTACAGCGATAGCCTCTCAATAGTGCAAGATGCAGTCACAAAACTGTACAGAAAATTCAAAGATGCTTGTGGTCTGAGCAAGGGTAGGTGGGGAAGTGGGGAAGTGGCTATTGGCTGACAGAATACAATACCATAGCCTCATATTTTGGCAGATGTTAGGCATTTTGCAAATACATATTATTTAGTCAGGAATAAATTATAAATGATGTTTAAAAAGAAGATATCTAGATAGGTAAACAAATTATATAAATTGTCACTTTACCACAAAACATTTATTGACCACCACATGCATAGACACACATCTTAAACCAAAGCAACATAACTCCCTCTCTCTCTTTACATTACAGGTCATTTAGCAGATGCTATCCAGAGGGACTTACAGTGAACTAACTACAGGGACAGTCTCCCTGGAGCAACTCAGGGTTAAGTACCTTGCTCAAGCTCCTGGTATTGAACTTACAACCATCTGGTGTTGTATTTGGAAGCTCTCTCTCTCTCTCTCTCTCTCTCTCTCTCTCTCTCTCTCTCTCTCTCTCTCTCTCTCTCTCTCTCTCTCTCTCTCTCTCTCTGCTTTTGACTCCTTTCTTCTGTCTCTTTTCTTCTCGTCTCCTTTCAGGTCTCTACTTCTATCTCCTTTAGTCTCCATTCTCTCTGGATTCCTTTCTGTCTGGTCTCTTTTCAGCAAGAAACATAAACCACACAAGAGCACTACGTTGAGTGTCAAAATATTACACTTTGGTTACTATTATACTGGAAGATATTATATATCTCTCTCACACACACAAACACACAAGCCAAAATATTTTTCATTTATCAGATCATGGTGCATGAATATATTGATGTGGCCCAGCTTATGGACAACACGAAACCCATTTGAATAGTTAATGTGAAAATACTTAAGTCTTTATTCATGTGTACTGTCATGTTTCAGAGATAAAAACATTTTTTGTTTCGTGACTCTTTGTCAGCCTTTTCCCGCAGTGACAACTTTTTCAGACATCCAACATTTGTGGCTCCCTCCAACTCAAAGACAGATTATATCACATGATCCTTTTTTTTCATTGGCAAGACACAGCAGTGTAAAGCTAGCTTAAATGTCTTTGGGTCTGTTTTTGTGTTCTTTACTCAGCAAACTAGCCAATTGTTTGCTTCCTGCCACCAGATGACCATTAAATATAACAACTATTTCAACCTACGGACCATTTTTCAAAGAGACAATAACAAATGCTAAGAACATTGGGCAATTGAATCAGCTGGAGCATGTAAATATAGCATTTTCTTTTAGGGGAGGGTGTGACTTCCCTCGTCTTTGCTATTTTCCTCCAAAATTACTTTTAGATATTTGCCTTATTACATAATATAAGTTATAGGGTTTTCTTTGTAACACTATATTAAAAGTGTAATCAGGCACACTGTGGGGGGACTACAGGCATAGTTTGACCCCATCAAGTCTTAATGAGGTCCACTGAGTCGTTAACCCCCTCATTTAAATAACATGTATCAATATTTATAGGTTATTAATGACTTAAAGCAATTATGTGTACAGTGGACTGGGCATAGAGTTCCAGGTAGAGATAGTAAGAGAAAGAGAAAGAGAGAAAACAATGGCACTTTTAAGAATGTGTTAAATTAAGCATAAAGTATATTTCCACAGCACTTATTCCATCAATAAAGTAAATATAAAATAAATAAATCTCATACTCACCAATCTATAAATGTATATTTGTCCACTGGCCTGTTTTATACATGCATTCTCTGTATGATCCCAATAATTTTAATCATTTTAATAGTCACAATC
Organism: Cottoperca gobio; assembly: GCF_900634415.1. Lineage (NCBI taxonomy): Eukaryota > Metazoa > Chordata > Actinopteri > Perciformes > Bovichtidae > Cottoperca > Cottoperca gobio. Next base: position 23,771,142 of record NC_041355.1, on the reverse strand, counting down.
GCTGAATTTGCGTATTCTCTGTTCAGATACAGGAGAGATGCGAGCTGAGCCTCCCCTCGGATTGCGCAATCCCTCGCAAACTAGGTTGAGCGCATGCAATTGGCGGGTGCCTGTTGCTATCTCTCTGTATGTCGCCAATATAATGTTTACAGACACTTTTAGTATGTGTAATGGCTTTGCATAGTCCAGTTAATGTATGTAATGTATGTGTGTAACATATTTAGTCTTGCTGATGTGACATAAAGCCACAGTGAAAAAACACCAGGTGAGGCAGACAGTACTCTGCCGCACTGAAGAGTCAGTGCCTCCCCAACCATGAACCTCACCGCACGGCACTGGTTTGGTTTAACCTCATTTAAACTCATATCTAATTATCCTCCTGTCCTCTGCAGATGGAGACAGCAGCACAACAATCCAAAAGCTGAAAAGCTAGTCCTAAGCAAAGGTTTAATGCTTTTATGTGAGGCCGCTTTTCATGTTGTGAGTGACAGATGCATGTGTGAACACCTACTGTAAGCAAATGTCTCGGCATCAAAGCTTAAAGATTTGAAAGCAGCAGCACATTGCTAAATCCAAGAGAATAAATCTAAATCTGGCTATTTTCATTGCTACTTTCAGTGAAGTGTAGGAGTAACCTTTAAGAGAATCTCTCAAGTGATACCATGATTAATAACATGTATGCTCAGAGCAGGAATGGCCAATCAGACACAGGGGTTGTGATTGAATTGTTGTTGTGTTTCGGAAGATTCCTAAATTGAAATGTCCCGTGTGTCCTTGACCTCATTATGTTTTCCATCGTGGTCAAGGAAAAGTGGTTGGGAAAATACATAGGACGTTATTTCTTCTGAATATTCAACCGCAGTTAGGATTTAGAAAAGCGTACAGATAAATTAAATATACCCTATATGTATAATATAGTGTCACTAACAGGCTACTCTTACTGTAAACAAGAGGTTTTTTAAACTGGGAGGCATAATTCCCAGGGGTGCAGGGGAAGGTTGAGTGTGGCAAAGATATTGCTTGAGGAAGTTAATTATTGTAGTTTGGCCCACTGATTTTGCCCGCCCACCAATCACCAATCAGCAGTTGGAGGAACATGGAGGCAATTAAGGGACTTCAAACCCTTAGTGCTCGATTAAGACGACATATTACATGATGCACATATTTTTAGATTATGTGTGATTACACTCACACCATCTCCATCACTCTATCGCCAATACACATCCATAAATCCGCTTAGAAATCAGGAAAAAGAGAGGCTCGTTATAAGTTATAACGAGCCTCTCTTAAGTTTTTGTCCTTAACAGAGTAATCAAAGGATAGTGGACACATTGCATACAAACTGCTTATAGCTAATTGGGCATACGTTTGGCATTTTCAAGTGGTGTTACTCTAATCTTGGTGCCACTGTCGCAAAGACAACCCGATTGCATTCTGTTTTCCAGAGAGCTATCAACAAAATCAAATCAAAATCAAATTAAATGTATTTTCATAGCCCAATGTCACAAATTGCACATTTTTCTCAGTGGGCTTTACAGACTGTACACTATACGACGCCCTCTGTCCTTAGTATAAGGAAAAACTCCCTAAAAGAAATCCCACAATTAAGGGGGGGAAATGGAAGAAACCTCAGGGAGAGCAACTGAGGAGGGATCCCTCTCCCAGGACGAACAATAGATGACCTGTGTACAGAATAAACAACATAGTAAAATTACAACATGATTTGATCAAATATTGAAAAGATGGATCCACGAAGATGTCATAAAAGCTTCCCGGTGCCTACAAAAATATATAACGTGGGTGTCAGGCAGGACCACAGCAACAGGCGCAGCCATGATTCATGATCCAGACGTAACCTTTAATAGTGGCAACCTGCCAGATGAGAGAAACAGACTCCCCGGATGTTGATTTAGTAACATATATTTAAGGGAAATGAATGCAAACAGATAGAGAGGGAGAGGAGTAGAGAGAGATGGGAAAAGGAGGAGGAGATCGCTGATGACTCTGTTATTTTCGGCCTCATCTCTGATGGGGATGACAAGGAGTACAGAGAGCTGACACAGAACTTTGCCCTCTGGTGCCAGAGGAACCACCTCCTGCTCAACGCAGGGAAGACCAGGGAGTTGGTGGTGGACTTCAGGAGGCGTCATCATACTCCTCCAACACCAGTGAACTTCCTGGGAACGAACATTGAGATTGTAAAATCTTTCAAGTACCTGGGTGTTCACCTGAACAATAAACTGGACTGGTCAGATAACTCTGCTGCTCTGTTTAAGAAGGGACATAGGAGACTAAGGTATTTTGGAGTGCAGGGGGCACTCCTGGCTTAACACCTTCGTTGACTCTGTGGTGTCATCAGCTATTTTTTATGAAGTGGTCTGCTGGGGCAGCGGCATCTCGGCTGCTGACAGGAAGAGACTGAACAGACTGGTCAAGAAGAGCATCTCTGTCCTGTCCTGCGGAGCCCTCTGGACACTGTGGAGGTTGTGGGAGACAGGAGAATGACGGCCAAGCTGTCACAACCCCTCCAGGACACTTTGTCCGCACTGTGGAGCTCCTTCAGCGTCAGGCTGCTCCACCTGCAGTGTCTCACGGAGAGATACCGTAGGTTCTTTCAATCACCACGGCCCCTGGTAGACCACCACACCAAAACAGACTATCCCACCACTGTTGTGCAACTATCTTTGCCATGTGCAATATTCACTTTTTATAACTCCTGTAATTATCACTGCGATGTACAATATTCAATTTTTACAATGTGTGCAATTATCACTGCCATGTGCATTATTCACTGTTAGAACTTTTAGCAATGACTGTGTACTTATACTACTGTTACTCTATTTTATTCTATTTAATTATTGTGTACTTGCCACTTTACTTTCTTGTTCTTTTTCTGTAACAAGGTAAATGTCCCTGCTGTGGGAGTAATAAAGGATTTCTGATTATGATTATGAGACAAGAGAGAGGTGTAAGTCCCCGGCAGTCTAAGCCTATAGCAGCATAACTGTAGCAAGCCTGAGCCAGCCCTAACTATAAACTTTATCAAAGAGGAAAGTCTTTAGCCTGCTCTTAAATGTGGAGAGGGTGTCTGCCTGGTTCCACAGTAGAGGAGTTTGATACGTTTCAGAGGCGTTTGGGACCAAGTACAATAACTTCAGTTGTATCTGTGTTGAACATCAAAACTTATAATAGGAATATATAGGAATCATTAATAAGGTAAATAGAAAAGGTCCAAGTACAGAACCTTACGGGACTCCATGACTGACTTTGGCTTGCATGGAGGATTTATTGTCAACACGTACAAACTGAGATCACTCAGATAGATAGGCCTTGAACCTTAGTTAGTTGGTTCCTTTTATGCCAATATAATGTTCCAGTCTCTGTAGTAGAGTGTCATGATCAACAGTATTGAAAGCAGCACTGAGGTCTAACAAGACAAGAACAGAGAAAAGTCCTTTTTCTGATGCCAATAGAAGGTTTTTGGTAACTTTCACCAGTGTCCTGTGCTCTGTGCTATGATGAACTCTAAATCCAAATTGAAAAACCTTAAATCCAGATTGAAAAACCTAAAATAAACTATTGTTATGTAAAAGAAATCAAAAACAGTTTTACGAATGCTTTCTCAAGGATTTTAGAGATTAAGGGAAGGTTAGATATCGATCTATCCATCCATCCATCCATCCATCGTCTACCGCTTATCCGGGATCGGGTCGCGGGGGCAGCAGCTCCAGTAAGGAACCCCAATCTTCCCTTCTCCGGGCCACATCCTCCAGCTCCGACTGGGGGATCCTGAGGCGTTCCCAGGCCAGTGAGGAGATATAATCTCTCCACCGAGTCCTGGGTCTTCCCCGGGGTCTCCTCCCAGCTGGATGTGCCTGGAACACCTCCCTAGGGAGGCGCCCAGGTGGCATCCTTACTAGATGCCCGAACCACCTCAACTGGCTCCTTTCAACGTAAAGGAGCAGCGGCTCTACTCCGAGTCTCTCACGGATGGCTGAGCTTCTCACCCTATCTCTAATGGAGACGCCAGCCACCCGTCTGAGAAAACCCATTTCGGCCGCTTGTACCCGTGATCTCGTTCTTTCGGTCATGACCCAGCCTTCATGACCATAGGTGAGGGTAGGAACGAAGATCGACCGGTAGATTGAGAGCTTTGCCTTCTGGCTCAGCTCTCTTTTCGTCACAACGGTGCGGTAAAGTGACTGTAATACCGCCCCCGCTGCTCCGATTCTCCGGCCAATCTCTCGCTCCATTGTCCCCTCACTCGCGAACAAGACCCCGAGGTACTTGAACTCCTTCACTTGGGGTAATGGCTCATTCCCTACCCGGAGTAGGCAATCCACCGGTTTCCTGCTGAGAGCCATGGCCTCAGATTTGGAGGTGCTGATCCTCATCCCAACCGCTTCACACTCGGCTGCGAACCGATCCAGTGACTGTTGAAGGTCACAGACCGATGATGCCATAAGGACCACATCATCTGCAAAGAGCAGCGATGAGATCCTCAGGTCACCGAACTGCAACCCCTCTCCTCCACGACTACGCCTCGATATCCTATCCATGAAAATCACGAACAGGATTGGTGATAAAGCGCAGCCCTGGCGGAGGCCAAGATTCACGGGAAACGAGTCCGACTTACTGCCGAGTATCCGGACACAACTCTCGCTTTGGGCATACAGGGATTGGATGGCCCTCAAAAGTGACCCCCTCACCCCATGCTCCCGCAGCACCTCCCACAGTATCACCCGGGGGACCCGGTCATACGCCTTCTCCAGATCCACAAAACACATGTAGACCGGATGGGCGTACTCCCAGGCCCCCTCCAGGATCCTTGCGAGAGTGAAGAGTGGGTCCGTTGTTCCACGACCAGGACGGAATCCGCATTGTTCCTCTTCAATCAGAGGTTCGACTACCGGCCGAACCCTCCTTTCCAGTACCTTGGAGTAGACTTTACCAGGGAGGCTGAGAAGTGTGATACCCCTGTAGTTGGCACACACTCTGTGGTCCCCCTTTTTAAATAGGGGAACCACCACCCCGGTCTGCCAACCCCTAGGCACTGTCCCAGACTTCCACGCAATGTTGACGAGGCGTGTCAACCAAGACAGCCCCTCAACACCCAAAGCCTTCAGCATTTCTGGACGGATCTCATCAACCCCTGCGGCTTTGCCACTGTGGAGTTGTTTGACTACCTCAGTGACTTCCATCAGGGAAATTGACGATGATCCCCCATCAGCTTCCAGCTCTGCCTCAACCATAGAGGGCGTGTTAGTCGGATTCAGGAGTTCCTCAAAGTGCTCCTTCCACCGGCCGATAACCTTCTCAGTTGAAGTCAGCAGGGTCCCACCCTTGCTGTACACAGCTTGGATGGTTCCTCGCTTCCCCCTCCTGAGGTGCCGGATGGTTTTCCAGAAGCACCTTGGTGCCGACCGAAAGTCCTTCTCCATAGCTTCTCCGAACTTCTCCCACACCCGCTGCTTTGCCTCTGACACGGCAGAAGCTGCCGCCCTTCTAGTCCTTCGATACCCTGCAACTGTTTCCGGAGTCCTCCCGGATAACATAACCCGGAAGGACTCCTTCTTCAGTCGGACGGCTTCCCTGACCACCGGGGTCCACCACGGTGTTCGAGGGTTACCGCCCCTTGAAGCACCTAAGACCTTGAGACCACAGCTCATCACCGCAGCTTCAGCAATAGAGGTTTTGAACATCGCCCACTCAGGTTCAATGCCCCCAACCTCCACAGGGATGGCTGAAAAGCTCCGCCGGAGGTGTGAGTTAAAGATCCCCAGGACAGGGGCTTCCTCCAGACGTTCCCAGTTCACCCGCACTACCCGTTTGGGTTTACCAGGTCTGTCCAGAGTCTTCCCCCACCCCTTGATCCAACTCACCACCAGATGGTGATCAGTCGACAGCTCCGCCCCTCTCTTCACCCGAGTGTCCAAAACATGCGGCCTCAGGTCAGATGATACGATTACGAAATCGATCATTGACCTTTGGCCTAGGGTGCTCTGGTACCACGTGCACTTATGAGCATCCTTATGTTCGAACATGGTGTTTGTTATAGCCATTCCATGGCTAGCACAGAAGTCCAACAACAAACGACCGTTCGGGTTTAGATCAGGGAGGCCCTTCCTCCCAATCACGCCTCTCCAGGTGTCTCCATCGTTTCCCACGTGTGCGTTGAAGTCTCCCAGCAAGACTACGGAGTCCCCCACTGGAGCCCCCTGCAGGGCTCCATTCAGGGTCTCCAAGAAGGCCGAATACTCAGAACTGCGGTTTGGGGCATAGGCACAAACAACAGTCAGAGTTTTCCCCCCCATAACCCGAAGGCGTAGGGAGGCGACCCTCTCGCCCACCGGGATGAACTCCAACGTAGCGGCGCTCAGCCAGGGGCTAGTGAGTATCCCCACCCCGGCCCGACGCCTCACACCTTGGGCAACTCCGGAGAAGAATAGAGTCCAACCCCTATCCAGGAGTACGGTTCCAGAGCCAAGACTGTGCGTGGAGATAAGCCCCACCAGATCCAACTGGTAGCGATCCACCTATACACATAATGTTTAAGGAAGGGCTTTTTTGAAAAGAAAGGTTTTTAGGCCCTTCTTAAAGGAGTCGGTGGCCTGTAGAGCCCTCAGGTGTTCTGGGAGGGAATTCCACAGGTAAGGAGCGGCTGAGCAGAAGGCCCGATCGCCCATGGTGTGGAGCTTCATCCTGGGGGGGTGCAGCAAAGTTTTTGGTGGAGTGGAGATTTTGTTTGGAGGTTTGTGGTGAGAGGAGTTCCTTGATGTAGGGAGGAGCATTTCCATGTATGCACTGATGGGTGAGTAGGGAGATTTTGTATTCGATCCTGAATGAGACAGGAAGCCAGTGGAGGGAGTGGAGAATGGGTGTGATGTGATTATATTTTGCACCCTCATCAGGATCCTAGCAGCGCTGTTCTGGATGTATTGGAGCTTCTGAAGGCTCACGCTTGGAATCCCGATGAGGAGAGCGTTGCAATAGTCTAACCTTGAGGAGACAAAGGCGTGGACGAGTTGTTCAGCATCTGACAGGGAGTGTGGGACGGAGTTTTGCAATGTTCATGAGGTGGTAGAAGGAGGTCTTGCACCGATGTTTGATGTGGATGTCAAAGGTCAGATGAGGGTCAAATCTTACACCCAGGTTGGTAACTGATGTTGATAGGGGTATGTCTCGGTCAGAAAAAGTGATGTGGGTTATGGGGGAAGACTGGACCTGGTGTGGTGTGGCAACTAAAATAGCCTCTGTTTTGGAGCCATTTCATTGAAGGAAATCTTCTATTAATGATGAGTAATAAGCTGCTCTGGCATTACGAAGAGCCTTCTTATATGTTTTAAGATTATCGAGCCAGACTAAACGAGATTCTTCCAGCTCAGCGGAATGCCATTTCTTTTCAAGTGTTCTCGACTTTTGTTGTATTTTTCTGGTTTGGGGTTAAACCATGGAGCCTTCTTTTTCTCTATTATTATCTTCTTTTTTAGAGGAGCGACAAAGTCAAGTGTCATTTTCAGTGAGGATGTCACAACAAGTCGATGGTGGACCCAAGTGCAGCACACAGGAAACCAAGGATAATTGGTAATGACCTTTATTAGTAGTCAGGAGCAGGTTATAGCCGAGTACACTGATCCACAGCGGGATGATAATAATCCACAAGGACCAACCAATAGGTAGCAGGCAAGGGGTAAGTCGGGGCCGGGCGGAGGGTCGGGAAACAGGCAAGGCAGACAGGTCCAAAACAGGCTTGGTCGGGAAACAGGCAAAGCAGGCAGGTCAGGGGAAGGCAGGGTCGGCAACGAGAGATCTGTTTGGGGAAGAGCGCTGGAAAGACTTGCATGATACAGAGTACAATCTGGCACTGAGTGAGTGACTGGGAGAGGCTTAAATAAGGGCTTGATTAATTGGCAGCAGCCTGAGCCCAAGGTGAGGTGATGAGGTGGGAGTGGCTGGCTGGTGAGGTGAGAAGAAGGCGGGGTGTGGAAAAGTTAGTTTAGGTTTAGGATGGAATATAAGGCTTTTGTCAAATATGGCTGCAACTCCACCTCCTTGGCCTGTGCCTCGAGGAACTTGAATATTAATGAATCCACTCCGCCTAGTCATATTAATATCTACATTTGAGACGGACATATTCTTCATGTTTCAGCCAGGTTTCAGTGAGACAAAATAAATCAATAATGAATAATCCCAAAACATACTGCCTAAATTTCCAAACAAACAGTGCAACAGAGAAGGTGATAACATATTTTCTGTCCATTGATTCAGACATGTTGTTAGTTGTAAGATATCTTGTTAAGTTCCCTGTTAGTGAAATGCTCTCTGGAAGGCAGTGAGGCAATGTATATGTCAAGGGCTTTTATTACCAACTAACTTCAACAATCTCATCGTCTAAGCCATCAACCTGTCTTTTAGACCCGATTCCAACTAAACTGTTTAAAGAAGTGTTACCCTTAATTAACAGCTCGTTATTAAATATGATCAACCTGTCTCTATTATCTAGTTACGTACCACAATCCTTTAAAGTAGCTGTAATAAAACCACTTCTTAAAAAGCCTAGTCATTATCCAGAGGTTTTAGCCAACTATAGGCCGATATCTAACCTTCTCTTTCTCGCTAAGATCCTTGAGAAAGCAGTCGCAAAACAGTTGTGTGACTTTTTACATAATAATAGTTTATTTGAGGTTTTTCAATCTGGATTTAGAGTTCATCATAGCACAGAGACGGCACTGGTGAAAGTTACCAATGACCTTCTATTGGCATTAGACAAAGGACTTGTCTCTGTTCTTGTCTTGTTAGACCTCAGTACTGCTTTCGATACTGTTGATCATGACATTCTACTACAGAGACTGGAACAAATGTGTTGGCATAAAAGGAACCGCACTAAGCTGGTTCAAGTCCTATTTATCTGAGCGATCTCAATTTGTATGTGTTAACGATAAATCCTCCATGACAGCCAAAGTCAGTCTTGGAGTTCTGCAGGGTTCTGTACTTGGACTGATTCTATTCACCTTATATATGCTTCCTTTGGGCAATATTATAAGGAACCACTCTATAAACCTTCATTGTTATGCGGATGATACCCAATTATATCTATCAATCGCCAAACCAGACGAAACCAATCAATTGGTTAAACTTCAAGCATGCCTTAAGGACATAAAAACTTGGATGTCTAGCAACTTTTTGATGTTAAACACAGACAAAACTGAAGTTATTATACTTGGCCCTAAAAGCCTCCGAAATGCATTTTTTAATGACATAGAAGCTCTGGATGGCATTAATTTGGCCTCCAGCTCCACCGTAAGGAATCTTGGCGTCATCTTTGATTAGGATCTGTCTTTTAACTTTTAACAAATCTCTTTCATCTACGTAACATTGCAAAAATGAGACACATCCTGTCTCAAAATGATGCAGAAAAACTAGTCCATGCATTTGTTACGTCAAGGCTGGATTACTGCAACTCATTGTTATCAGGTTGTCCCAAAAAGTCGCTTAAGACTCTTCAGTTGATCCAAAATGCAGCGGCACGTGTATTGACAAGAACAAGGAAACGGCATCATATTACTCCTGTATTAGCTGCTCTGCACTGGCTCCCGGTAAAATACAGAATAGAATTCAAAATCCTTCTCCTGACTTACAAAGCAATTAATGGTCAGGCTCCAGCATATCTTAAAGATCTCATAGTACCTTATAAACCAACTAGAGCATTGCGCTCCCAGACTGCAGGGTTACTTGAAGTTCCTAGAGTCTCTAAGAGTACAATGGGAGCCAGAGCCTTCAGCTATCAAGCTCCTCTCCAGTGGAACCAGCTTCCAGTTTGTGTTCGGGAGGCAGACACCCTCTCCACATTTAAGAGCAGGTTAAAGACTTTCCTTTTTGATAAAGCTTATAGTTAGGGCTGGCTCAGGTTTGCCTTGGATCAGCCCCTAGTTATGCTGCTATAGGCTTAGACTGTCGGGGGACACCTCTTTGCTCTCCTTCTCTTCCTCTCTCCTCCCCTCCCTCTCTATCTGTATGTATTTATGTATATGTATGTTACTAACTCATCATCCGGGGTGATACCCCAGAGTTTCTGTGTCTCTCATGTGGCAGGTTACCATTGATAAAGTTTACGTCAGGATCAGGAATCGTGGCTGCGCCTGCTGCGCCTGCTGCGCCTGCTGCGCCTGCTGCGCCTGCTGCGCCTGCTGCGCCTGCTGCCCTGCTGCCCTGGTCGTGCTGAACACCGGGAAGCCTTTTTGACATTTTCCTGGGTTTATCCATACTTTCTCTTTTTCAACACAACATAATTTCTGTCAAATGTTGTATTTGTACTATGTTGTTTATCCTGTACACACAACATCTATTGCACGTATGTCCGTCCTGGGAGAGGGATACCTCCTCAGTTGCTCTCCCTGAGGTTTCTTCCATTTAATTATGGGGTTTCTTTTTAGGAGGTTTTTCCTTGTGCGATGCAAGAGTCTAAGGACAGAGGGTGCCGTAACCTTTGCAGTCTGTAAAGCACACTGAGACAAATGTATAATTTGTGATATTGGGCTATATAAATACATTTGATTTGATTTGATTTATTGTGAAATTGAGAATCTGCATTCTGAACTTGTTAAAATCGACATCTTGTATTTTGAAGTAAGCACGACAGGGTAGTGAACAGGTTATTACAATTATCAAAATGGGACGAGATACATTACAAGTAAGAATTCATATTAAGAATATTGAAAAGATAACATAAGGCATACTTTAAGCAAAAGATGGCCCGAACATGTTGAACATGGCCCAGCTTGATGTTGAGGATAAGAGGACTGAGGGAGTCTTTGAATATGGCATGAAAGCATAAATGTGTGCCTCCATGTGGTGTTTTTCAGCTGCTGTGTCCAGATGTTAATTGTCACAGCTAGTCACAATTGCAACAATCAAAGCCCTTGTGTGGTAGCAAGCTTTTACTGGACACATGAAAACAGTCAGGGTATTTTCCACTTCAAAAGGAACAGTGTGGATCCTTAGCACATAAAAAAGGACATATGGTCCTTGTAGATTTAATGTCAGTTTTCAGAATGCATGTTTCCTACTGAATGAGCGAACCGAGAGAGAAAACAGAGACTAACTGGTCTCTTTGCCATCATTATTTCTTCCTGCTTACCCTGTCTTGATTGAGTCCACATAGTGCATAGGAACAAATGACTCTGGCTCACTGGCTGCGTCCGGAGAAACAGGAAAATGTCTTCAAAATCCACTCATTTATCTCAGCTCACATTCCCGCTGGACATGAATTGACAGGGTTTCATAAGTGAAAATCGCAATAAGGAGAAAAGAAGTGGCACCTACAATACCTTCCGACATGTTTTATTAGGACTTCTTTCAGAAGGTATACTAGACCTCTATTGTGACACAGCAATAATATGACCATATAGACCGACAATCCATGCTGTGTGAATGATTGGCCATAAGGCAATTGCCAGCTAAGAGCGATCATTATACATGTTATCAAGTCAAGTGTCCACGGTATAAATTACATTGTTACCTTCCCTGGAAGAACAATGTTCTCAGAGAAGTTATTCCCGGCACAATGAGTTGCTCTTTATTGGAGGCTCATGAAAATCTAAGCTGTCAAAAGGAGGCCAGCTTTTACTAATATATTTCAAACGTGACTGACTGTAGTACTGCTGCAAGAGAGAGAGAGTGGGGAAAGAAAAAAGAGCAACTGAGAAAGTTAAACCACAGCCAATATATTGACTGCCACTTAGCAAGAGAAGAAAGAGAGCAAATGAAAAAAAAGACACAATGTTGTAGTGCTGCATTGTAAATTAGTTGGACAAAAACAAATGCAATCTCAATATAAGAAAGCCAAATAGCACGGGCAAAGCACAGGACCCTGAAGGACCAAAGGGCCAACCAAAGCAATCACAATTATGGTTGTTTATAATCAGCATAATGCATCTGAATGCCTCTGCACACCCAGTAGGGGGCTAGCGACATCTACAGGTTGCCATTTTGATTGATAGTAACAAGGGTGGGCTCACAGTAACCCTGGCAACAGTTGCATTTCATGCATGATACCTAGATCTACCTTTGTCCTTTAATATCGGGCTAATGAGCGACCCCAACATTGAGTCAGACAGAAGGAGCAAGCAAGTGAGTCGTGTGAAACAGAGAATCACAGGCGGACAGAGCGAGGACCATTACTGCAGAATGAAATCCTCTCAATTCCACAACAACGTTCAGCCTCAGGGTATCTTGGTAACAGTAGCTGTCACCCGCACTCCCTCCCACAGTTCCATTATCTTTTTCATGCTCTCAACATCCCAATTTCAACCACAGCTGTAACAGTCTAAACTGTTGGATCACAGACTTGGCCGTGCATCAGCCTGTGTGGGAGAAGGGCAGAGGAGCTAGGCGGCCAAAATAATGTTATAGGAGGAACAACTGTTTATTTAAAGCAGAGAAAAGAACAAAATAATTAGAGCCAGCTGAAATAGATACATTATTTTCAATGCTACAATGAGAGACCTTATAGATTTTAATCTAAATGAAAGACCAAAAGCCAACTAATATGATCTTTGTATTCATCTTGTCCAACCCTGCATTATTTCTGTGATTACTTTTATACAGTTGACCTACAGTAGTACAGTTTGTAAAACAAATCACTAAAGTCATTAAACAACTTATATCTTTGTACCATAATCGACAAAACCAAGAAATTACCTTTAATGTCTAATATGAAAGGAATGAAATGAGAGCAAAAGTTGTTTCCAAGCAAAAATACTGTCAGAAGCGTAATCTTAGCTCATTCTCCAGAAAGTATTTCTATAAAACTCTATAAAAGAGCTGTTAGGGCTGCTGATGAAAAGTGTACAAACATACAGCGTGTGTGTGTGTGTGTGTGGGTGTGTGTGTGTATGTGTGTGTGTGTGTGTGTGTGTGTGTGTGTGTGTGTGTGTGTGTGATGTTGGGGTGCTACTATGAGATCAGTTGTTATGAAAAAGAGGCTTTTATACATTATTTGCTGCCTATTAGATTATGTAGGCCATTCAGCAAGTGACTAACACACGTCAGGGGTCCGATAGGTCCAATAGGTCCTGTTTTGATGTTTGTTCATCAACATCGGAGAAGGAATTGGGGGTTTGGATAAAGAGCAGCGGATCTTATGGTTTTTCCCGCAGCAACATCATACCACCTAGACATGTTGGAGCAAACATCCCTAAAAGCAGTGACCCAGGAAAAGAACCTAGCCCAGGGGTAGCCAACGCGGTGCCTGCGGGGACTTGGTCGCCCGCAGGGACTACGTGAGTCGCCCGCAGAGCATGTTCTAAAAATAGCACCATGAAGCTCCATCTAAAATTTGTGTTTAATTGTTTTGCTGTTTTTTTTTAATCAATAACACTTGAATTAGTCTTTATTTTAAAATGACAATATTGAATATAGAATTTAAAAAACAAAGATGTTTTATGTATACTCTATGTTTTATGTATACTGTACCCTGTCTGGGGTCAGAATTCAATTCCATGCGCCAGCTAAATCTCCATTTCGCTGAGATGGGGCGCTAGGTGCGTTTTTTACACTAAACATGGCAGAAAAGCCAAACTATTTTCACAATGATTGGGAGGAAGAACTATGTTTTACAAAGGTGAAAGAAAAGTATGTACATTGTGGAGAGACACTTCGGTACGTGTCACAAAAGCTACATGCAACTAACTAACTACCCACCTGGCAGCACTGCAGGCATAACAAGCAGTGAGTTAAAGGCAGCTTTGGGCAAGTAGCAGTCTCATTTGACAAGGCCGGTGAACAAGTCACAAAAAGCAACATAAGCTTCATTTAGAGCTTCACATTTTAAATAAAGTACAAGAAAGCCTTTTCGGACGGAGAGGTCTTGAAAGGTGCAATGATAGTTATTGAAAACACTGTTCTAAGACGAGAAGAAAGGTTCCGATGTCATCGCCACTCTCTCTGATTTTACAAAGTTAGTGGTTTGTACTAACAGGATATGATTTGAAGATCCATCCATCCATCCATCCATCATCCACCTCTTATCCGGAATCGGGTCGCGGGGGCAGCAGCTCCAGTAAGGAACCCCAATCTTCCCTTCTCCGGGCCACATCCTCCAGCTCCGACTGGGGGATCCTGAGGCGTTCCCAGACCAGTGAGGAGATATAATCTCTCCACCGAGTCCTGGGTCTTCCCCGGGGTCTCCTCCGAGCTGGACGCGCCTGGAACACCTCACTAGGGAGGCGCCCAGGTGGCATCCTTACTAGATGCCCGAACCACCTCAACTGGCTCCTTTCAACGTAAAGGAGCAGCGACTCTACTCCGAGTCTCTCACGGATGGCTGAGCTTCTCACCCTATCTCTAAGGGAGACGCCAGCCACCCGTCTGAGAAAACCCATTTTGGCCGCTTGTACCCGTGATCTCGTTCTTTCGGTCATGACCCAGCCTTCATGACCATAGGTGAGGGTAGGAACGAAGATCGACCGGTATATTGAGAGCTTTGGCTTCTGGCTCAGCTCTCTTTTCGTCACAACGGTGCGGTAAAGTGACTGTAATACCGCCCCCGCTGCTCCGATTCTCCGGCCAATCTCTCGCTCCATTGTCCCCTCACTCGCGAACAAAACCCTGAGGTACTTGAACTCCTTCACTTGGGGTAATGGCTCATTCCCTACCCGAAGTAGGCAATCCACCGGTTTCCTGCTGAGAGCCATGGCCTCAGATTTTGAGGTGCTGATCCTCATCCCAACCGCTTCACACTCAGCTGCGAACCGAGCCAGTGACTGTTGAAGGCTACAAACCGATGATGCCATAAGGACCACATCATCTGCAAAGAGCAGCGATGAGATCCTCAGGTCACCTAACTGCAACCCCTCTCCTCCACGACTACGCCTCAATATCCTATCCATGAAAATCACGAACAGGATTGGTGATAAAGCGCAGCCCTGGCAGAGGCCAACATTCACTGGAAACGAGTCCGACTTACTGCCGAATATCCGGACACAACTCTCGCTTTGGGCGTACAGGGATTGGATGGCCCTCAAAAGTGACCCCCTCACCCCATACTCCCGCAGCACCTCCTACAGTATCACCCGGGGGACCCGGTCATACGCCTTCTCCAGATCCACAAAACACATGTAGACCGGATGGGCGTACTCCCAGGCCCCCTCCAGGATCCTTGCGAGAGTGAAGAGTGGGTCCGTTGTTCCACGACCAGGACGGAATCCGCATTGTTCCTCTTCAATCAGAGGTTCGACTACCGGCCGAACCCTCCTTTCCAGTACCTTGGAGTAGACTTTACCAGGGAGGCTGAGAAGTGTGATACCCCTGTAGTTGGCACACACTCTCTGGTCCCCCTTTTTAAATAGGGGAACCACCACCCCGGTCTGCCAACCCCTAGCCACTGTCCCAGACTTCCACGCAATGTTGACGAGGCGTGTCAACCAAGACAGCCCCTCTACACCCAAAGCCTTCAGCATTTCTGGACGGATCTCATCAACACCTGCGGCTTTGCCACTGTGGAATTGTTTGACTAACTCAGTGACTTCCATCAGGGAAATTGACGATGATCCCCCATCAGCTTCCAGCTCTGCCTCTACCATAGAGGGCGTGTTAGTCAGATTCAGGAGTTCCTCAAAGCGTTCCTTCCACTGGCCGATAACCTTCTCAGTCGAAGTCAGCAGGGTCCCACCCTTGCTGTACACAGCTTGGATGGTTCCTCGCTTCCCCCTCCTGAGGTGCTGGATGGTTTTCCAGAAGCACCTTGGTGCCAACCGAAAGTCCTTCTCCATAGCTTCTCCGAACTTCTCCCACACCCGCTGCTTTGCCTCTGACACGGCCTCAGATCAGTTGATACGATTACAAAATCGATCATTGACCTTTGGCCTAGGGTGCTCTGGTACCACGTGCACTTATGAGCATCCTTATGTTATGGCCATTCCATGACTAGCACGGAAGTCCAACAACAAACGACCGTTCGGGTTTAGATCAGGGAGGCCCTTCCTCCCAATCACGCCTCTCCAGGTGTCTCGTTTCCCACGTGTGCGTTGAAGTCTCCCAGCAAGACTACGGAGTCCGCTACTGGAGCCCCCTGCAGGGATCCATTCAGGGTCTCCAAGAAGGCCGAATACTCAGAACTGCGGTTTGGGGCATAGGCACAAACAACAGTCAGAGTTTTCCCCCCCATAACCCGAAGTCGTAGGGAGGCGACCCTCTCGTCCACCGGGGTAAAGTCCAACGTAGCGGCGCTCAGTCAGGGGCTAGTGAGTATCCCCACCCCGGCCCGACGCCTCACACCTTGGGCAACTCCGGAGAAGAATAGAGTCCAACCCCTATCCAGGAGTACAGTTCCAGAGCCAAGACTGTGCGTAGAGGTAAGCCCCACCAGATCCAACTGGTAGTGATCCACCTCCCGCACTAGTTCCGGCTCCTTCCCCCACAGAGAGGTGACGTTCCACGTCCCCAGAGCCAGCCTCTGCTGCCCGGGTCTGGTCCATCGAGGTCCCTGACCATCACTGCCACCCGTTTGACAGCGCACCTGACCCCAGCGGTTTTTCCCATGAGTGTTGGGCCCACAGGATGGATGGATGGGAGGCACCACGTAGCTTCTTCGGGCTGCTCCGTGGCAAACCCGGCCACCAGGCGCTCGCTGTCGGGCCCTCCCTCTGGGCCTGGCTCCAGACGGGGGCCCCTGGGCTTCCTCCGGGCAGGGTCTCTCCTTTCCTTTCCCTTTTTTTTTCACCAAGTCGTTTTTGAACCATTCTTAGTTTGGCCCCTCGCCTGAGACCAATTTGCCTTGGGAGACCCTACCAGGAGCACTGGGCTCCAGACAACACAGCTCTCAGGTTCATAGGGACACACAAACCTCTCCACCACGATAAGGTGATGGTTCCCAGAGAGGTGATTTGAAGAGATGGATGAAATAAGACTTCAGGCTAACCCAGCAACAATGGAGTCTACATTTGTAGTCTACATGTTTACAGAGACCTGGCTCCATCGTGGCATCCTGGATTAGGCTATTGCACTTGACGGGCGTACTGCAGGACAGAGCACAGCACTCCAGGTGGGAAGAGAGGAGGGGGACTCTGACTTCGCTCATACTTTTAAGTTGATGGACACTGTTTGGCTGATGTTGAATTTTTAATATTAAAAATGCCAGCCATTTCATCTTCCCAGAGAATTCACTATTGTTTGTGTTGCTACTGTTTACATTTCTCCTGATGCAAATTCCAAAATGCACAACGTTTTGTTTTGTCATGCGTTTCTAGACTACTGGACTAGGCTACAACTGCATTTCATCGTGCAAACTTGTGTTGCATAATGACAATAAATAAACCTTTATTTATTTATAACCTTTATTTTACCAGGATAGGTCTCATTGAGATTAAAAATCTCTTCTTCAAGAGCGTCCTGGTCAAGATAGGCATCAGCATAGTTACAGACAAAAAAAAAAAGAAACAGTCACAATCACAACACAATCACAATCATAACATACATTAAAACATTTACAGACACAGCGGTCTGCTTCAATGTCTTTAAGAGTTGCTTTAAGTCTGTTCAGAGAGAACAACTCTCTGAGTTTCAGCTCATTCTGCAGCTGGTTCCAGGCAGCCGGAGCAACGTAACTAAAAGCCCTTTTCCCGAGTTCTGTACGGACTTTTGGGACAGTTAAAAGAACTAATTCATTCACCTGTGCAGACCTATACATAATTGTGGCAGTGGGGTGTGGTTAGGGTGCCGGCTGCTGAAGAGAGATGTGTATGTCTCAGCTGATGACCAGACAGCGGACAGATTCAGGTACTCAGTCACACAATAAAAGAATGGTGATGGCATCTGAACAGGGACACAACAGAGGAGGGGACTTCGCCGAGTGCGCTTTGGAGACGCTGGCTGCCCTTTCTTCTTCACACAGCAAGGCGCTGGCTACAGCCGGGAACCCACTCTGCAAAGGACATCGTCGAACAGGTGGCGCTGGAGCAGTTCATCACCGGGCTGCCGTCCTCCACGGCAAACTGGGTCCAGTGCGAACGACCTGGCCAGTCTCGATGCCGCCGTTATCCTCATGGAGGAACGCCTCTCCCTGCCCTGGCGGAGCCTGAGGGATGGAGCCCGGCACCCAGCTCCTGCAGCTGGTCTTCCCTGCACTGAGCAGGAGGTGGTTCCTCTGGCACCTGTGTCCTGTGTCAGCTCTCTGTACTCCTTGTCATCCCCATGTTGGAGGACACCTATCTGTGGCGTGGTGAAAGTTTCAGTGGTGCAAAAAGTGCCCATTGGTGGTGAAATTGTGAAATGGCTTCGATTGAAGATTTTGTCCAGGCTCCATGTGAGGAGGTGCTCAACTGTTACAAAAGAGATCAACTCTTCAGAGTGGCTGATTATTACAGTGTTGAGGTTTCCAAGAAGCTAAATAAAGGCGAGTTAGTGGCCACGTTAAAAGCCCAACTGGTGGAGCTAAATCTTTTGTCTTTGGTGGATAATAATACAATAATATAATATAAATTGGATCTTATAAATAACGGCAAGCTTCAGGCTGAGGCAGAGGTTGAAGAGTTGGGGTCGTTTGTTTCTTCTACTCAGTCATCTGATGTTGCTGTTAATTTATGGTTAGTTCCAAAATGTAATGAATAAGACCCTGATCTATATTTCATGTTGTTTGAGCGTTTAGCCGACGCCCGTAATTGGTCTGATTCAGTTAAATCTGAAACTGGAAAATATTCTGGTTTTGAAGCTTTCGTGTCACATGGGGTTGTATCTCTCACTTGATATTAAAGTGCCTGTGAAATTTGTTCC
This sequence comes from Cottoperca gobio, assembly GCF_900634415.1. NCBI lineage: Eukaryota > Metazoa > Chordata > Actinopteri > Perciformes > Bovichtidae > Cottoperca > Cottoperca gobio. The sequence goes on along the minus strand of NC_041355.1, from coordinate 23,752,374 downwards.
TATTTTCTCAGGACTCAGATACTGGTGATTGTGTTTTGGTAAGGGGAATGGGCTTAACCACTCTGTGTGTTCCATTGCATAAAGCCAGTCTGTCTTGTGGCCTTTTGTTGGTGAGGTCCACATTGGGGTCCAGCCTGCCTTGCCTATCGATGGGATAGATATGATTATGGGAAATTATTTGGCTGGTAACCGGGTTTGGGCTGATGGTCAGGATGGCCCCCCATCTGTTAAGTCTAGAACCAGATAAGTGTAAACTGGAATTCCCTGAGGTCTTCATAGTTTGTGCTGTGAAATGGGCAATGACTAGCGCTAGGTCAGATTATTCAGTTCAGGAGCAAGAGTGTGATTTGGAAAGAGAGTTGCATGTACCTGACTTTCTTCCCATCTCGCTGCAGGTTCTTATTGGTGAACAACGAGCTGACGCTGCTTTGAGTGAGCTGTTTGACCAGGTGCGGCCTAGCAATGACGTTAACAGTGCAGCCTTTGGTTATTTCCTGCAGAGTGAAGTATTGGTACGTAAGGGGGTGCCCCACGGTGTTGATTCTGTGGGTGATCCGGTTGTCCAAAAAGTGGTTCCAACTAAGTATCGAAATAAAGTGTTGAAATATTCTCATGATCAGACAGGGCATTTGGGAGTTAAGAAAACGTATTGTCACATTTTGCATTCTTCTTTTGGCCTCGTCTGCCTTCGAAAACAAATCTTATTGACCATGATATTCACGTGGGCGACGGAAAACCAATTTGTCAACGATAACCTGGACATCCGCCATATGGACGGCAAAGACAATGTTATGGTAGATTCCTTGTCCCGTGCACCATTGTAACCCTTCACAACTGTACCGTTTACTTAACTAACATGGTTCTACATTGTCCTCTGCAGCTTGTGTTTCCCTTCCTCTTAAATTGCTCCTAGGCGCCAAGGTTGCTGAGGTTGGAGTTGTCAAGTCTGGAGAGGGAAGAGTGTTAAGTTGGGTAAAGTTGTGTTTGGTAGGGGGGGTTGTAGAAAAATACTAATGTGTGGTTAAAGTTGTTTATAGGGTAATGCCCATTGTTTAAGGTCCAGGGTAGGAACTCTGTCTTATGGGGGGGAGTGTGACGGCCTCAGAGGTGGCTGTCCTGTCCTTCCCAGGTTGTGTGCTTAAACTGTGTTTCAGGAGATTGATTGGTGGAGCTGAGACCTCGTCATCTCCTCGTCAGTGATTCAGCACACCTGAGCAGGCTGGGCTCAGGCTATAAAGCAGACCTGCAAGATCTTCTCGGTCTCTTCCCTCTGGCCTGCTGCCTGCTATTTGTATTTTGCTTGTGCTTTGTGTATCATTTACTTAATTAAACAATATAGCTTAAGTTATTTGATTGTGTGGTCTCCCTCCTTGTCAACTCCTCTCGAGCCAGGTTGTGACAAACATCAGAGATGAGGCCAACAATGGCAGAGTCATCAGAGAACTTCTGCAGGTGACACTTTGCTGTGTTGTGGGTGAAGTCTGCAGTGTAGAGGGTAAAGAGAAATGGCACCAGAACCATTCCCTTGGGGCACCCGTACTGCAAACAATTGTGTCCGAGTGACACTCCCGGGTCCTCGCGTACTGTGGACGGTTGGTGAGGTAGTCCAGAATCCAGCTGGTGAGGTAATGATCCACGCCCGAGCGCTCCAGCTTTCCCCCCAGCAGCCACGGTTGAATGGGGTTGAAGGCACTGGATAAATCAAAGAACATGATTCTCACACTGCCCCCAGCCTTCACCAGACTTTTATTTATTTTTATAAAAATAAGAAAAAGAAAAATAACACTAAGACATTGCTATGTTTTGAGCTGTGACAGGTTATTTGAATGTTTTAGTAGCAGACGGTGTGTTTTGAAATACTTAATCACGCAAACAGATATATTAAAGTTGTAACAATGGAGAAAATCATTATGTGTAAAAAAAGTGTTGCTCGCATTGACAGACCTATAGAGAATAAAGTGGGACCGGGCGATGCAGCAGAACAGACAGCTAGCAGCTGGCAACCTGAGACAGCCCCCTTTTCCTCATCATCCCCATCGCCACCAGGAAGTACTTGTCATGATCTTGCTTTTCTACTTCCTGTTTTATTTTTGGAAAGATTCACTCCCCCTTGTGTCATATCTTGTTTTACTGCCTGTCCTTGTGTTTTTCCTTCCCTCTTTGATTGTTGATTTGATCCTCCTGTGTTTATTCACCCTGCCCTTGTGTCTTTGCCCTTCCCTCCAGCTGTGTCTCGTTCCCTTGAATAGTGTCTGTGTATATATCCCTGTCTGTTCCATTTGGTCAGTTGGTCATCGATGTTACCTGGTGTGTGTTGTCCTACGGCTCCTCGTGCTTCCTTGTGTCTTCCCTGGTTTGTGTTTTCAGTTTACTTTTTAACTTTTGTATTTAATAGCCTCAGTTGTTTTACTTTGTTAGCGTGAAGCAGGCTCATCCTCACAGTGTGAGCCTTCAGATCTTGAGACCACAGCCCGCCGATCCTCCTGCTCCAGCACGCACCTGACCCTGACCCTGGGCCACGACAGACTCTAGTTTCTCCTGCTGTGTTGCGGCCATCCACATCATCGCTCAAGGTTGACCATTCCTCTCCCTTTCACTGTTGTTGCCTGCCGCTGTCCCATCCCTCCATGACCACATTGTCTTCAACGATATCTATAAAATTAAGCTGAGACTATGGGGCAACTTCCTTTCCTGTTGGAAGGCATCTCCTTTAATATGACATTCACATAACACGAAAACATCCAACTATCCAATGACGGTGCATCCTCATTGGTTGTTACTACAGCGGTAGATGGTTTGCCCCTGTTTGAGCATCAGAACTGTCCTTGCTCTCTACTTACTCCGCCTCTATGAACTGTAACACATAGTTATCTTCATCCATTCAGACAACCACCCGGCCATTGACAACATAAATATGTAGCGGATTGCCTATAGGTGCTTTGGGTGCCAGCCGGCATTTCAATGAACAATATAATTTGGTTTGAAAGACAATCCACCACATGCATCGATACACTCTGACATGAACCCATCTTCCTTTTTCTAAACAGAATCAACATAAATACTCAAGCATTAACCATAGAACAAGTTAAACACTGTCAAGTATTTTAGTGTATTCAAAGTTCAAAGAAAATTCACATCAAACCAAATTAAATGTCCTTTACAGGCAAGTCCAAACAACTTTCATCAAAACAGAGTTCAACCAAAAATCACCACTTTGAAGATTCCCATAGAAAACAATAGGAAATCTCTGTAAAGAGATTGAACTCCAGTACAAGACCGTTTTTCGACTTTGTGGCCAGAGGATAATCACCTTGGCTAAGTTGTTTTGAGGCCTTTGCGGTAAGTTATATAGCTCCGGGTATTTCCCACTGTTGACCGAAGACTGTACCTGAGGCCAAGGATACTTATCCCCTTCAAACGACTGAACCTTTGAATCGATGTTCCTCCTAGCTTTCTTTGGTCTCTTAAAATGCTCAAACTTCTCTACAACTTTATCCGCTATCGACCCATTGCGGCATGCAACTCTCTCCAACATTTCGATCAACTCTCCGGACACCATCATTTTTAACCTCAAACGAAGCAAAACCGACCAGCTAGGCCTCTCTCACCACATTTTCCTCTTCCATTTAAACTCTTATTTGAACCTTTTTGAACCCATTCTCACCTACATAAACCAGAGACTAGCTGACCATGCTTCTCCACAGAATCGCTATTAGCAATCCACCCCTTTTATCCCTCTCCTCGACCCCAATCATCCCCAAACACTCACCTCACCTCACCTTTTGCAAATACTATGACCATTCCAAATAAAACGAGTTTGCACTGTACAAATGGTGTGGTCTTTGTTTGCTAATGAACACTAAAGTAATCACATTACTGTAACATGTAATGTGTTACTGTCCAACACTGCTAATGATAAATATAAACTAGAGACCATTTTGCAATAAGATTACACCAGCCGCAACAACAAATCGGGCCAGGGGGGCAAATTCTCCTCCTAACCCCGTTCTTCTACCGCTCTTGCTGCAACTACACTCATCTTATATATACTTCCTTTGGGCAATATTATAAGGAACCATACCCAATTATATCTATCAATTAAACCAGATTAAACCAATTAATTAGTTAAACTTCAAGCACGCCTTAAGGACATAAAAACTTGGATGTCTAGCAACATTTTAATGTTAAACACCGACAAAACTGAAATTATTATTATTAATGCCATCCAGTGTGCCATCCATTAGTGTAACCCCTAACCCTAACCCATTTTCAAATGACATAATAACACTGGATGGTATTAATTTGGCCTCCAGCTCCACCGTAAGGAATCTTGGCATTATCTTTGATCAGGACCTGTCTTTTAACTCCCACATAAAGCAAATTTCAAGGACTGCCTTCTTTCATCTACGTAACATTGCAAAAATAAGACACATCCTGTCGCAGAAATGATGCAGAAAAACTAGTCCATGCATTTGTTAGTTCAAGGCTGGATTAATGTGACTGCATGTATTAATATATATTTGTTTACTACAATTTGTAATAGTTAACTACTATTTTTTTACTACTGAAAATAAGTATTATGTACTGAATGTATTCACTGCTCAGATACAGAAATGTTAGTGTAAACATGCTAGAGGTGCGCCCCTCCTCTAGAGGGCGACTGAAGAATCCCAAGGAAGACATCAACGCAAAGAGGCGTGGACACGCTTACGCGCCAATAAGGGGTCAACCGTACCAACCAATGGGAGCGGACAACGACCTAGCTTGTTTTAGAGGTCACAATTCCGTAGAGCCGAGAAACAGTAACTGCTTCAATGTGGTCTGTGTATTGGTAAAACTGAATTGTCCACGGCTGTGTGTATTTTCCATGTGGTCATATCACATTAATAAATGCTTTGAGAAAGAAGTTTACTGGATTGATTTGAGGTACAAGATCCGACTGCAAATTAGAACACGACACGACTCATCAGGTTGTCCCAAAAAGTTGCTTAAGACTCTTCAATTGATCCAAAATGTTGCGGCACGTGTATTGACAAGAATTAGGAAACAGGATCATATTACTCCTGTATTAGCTGCTCTGCCCTGGCTCCCGGTAAAATATAATAATAATAATAATAATAATAATAATAATAATAATAATAATAATAATAATAATAATAATAATAATAATCAATTGTATTTCTAAAGCACCTTTCAAAGCTAAAAGCAATCTCAAGGCGCTAAAATGCAGGACAACAAAAACAACAACAACAACAGACATAAGATTTTACGGAAAGGCTTTTGTGAAAAGAAAGGTTTTTAGGCTCTTCTTGAAGGAGTCTGTGGCCTCAGGTGTTCTGGGAGGGAATTCCACAGGTGAGGAGCAGCTGAGCAGAAGGCCCGATCGCTCATGGTGCGGAGCATGGTCCTGGGGGGGTGGAGCAAAGTTTTTTTAGAGGAGCGGAGGTTGCGTGTGGAGGTTTGTTGGTAGAGGAGTTCCTTGAGATACGGAGGAGCATTTCCATGTATGCACTGATGGGTGAGTAGGGAGATTTTGTATTCGATCATGCAACAGGAAGCCAGTGGAGGGAGTGGAGAATGGGTATGATTTGGTTATATTTTCGCACCCTCATCAGGATCCTAGCGGCGCTGTTCTGGATATATTGGAGCTTTTGAAGGCTCCCGCTTGGAATCCCGATGAGGAGACAAAGGCGTGGACGAGTTGTTAAGCATCTGACAGGGAGCGTGTGGTGCGGAGTTTTGCAATGTTCCTGAGGTGGTAGAAGGAGGTCTTGCACAGATGTTTGATGTGGGTGTCAAAGTTCAGATGAGGGTCAAATCTTATACCTAGGTTGGTGACTGATGGTGATAGGGGTATGTTTTGACCAGAAAAGATGATGTGGGTTATGGAGAAAGACTGGACCTGGTGTGGTGTGCCAACTAAAATAGCCTGTTTTTGAGCTATTTAATTGAAGGAAATGTCTTTCATCCAAGCCTTTATCTCCTCAAGGCAGGTGTTCAATGATGATGATGATGATGATGATGATGATGATGATGATGTCGACAGTGGGGCTGCATGTTCCTAAAGTCTCTAAAAGTACAATGGAAGCCAAATCCTTCAGCTATCTAGCTCCTCTCCTGTGGAACCAGCTTTCAGTTTGTGTTCGGGAGGCAGACAGGCCTCTCCACATTTAAGAGCAGGCTAAAGACTTTCCTTTTTTATAAAGCTTATAGTTAGAGCTTGCTCAGGCTTGACTGGGACCATCTTCTAGTTATGCTGCAATAGGCATAGACTGCCGGGGGACACCTCTCTGCTCTCCTCCTTCTCTTCCTCTCTCCTCCCCTCCCTCTCCCCTCCTATCCCTCTTTATCTGTATGCATTTATGTAAATGTATGTTACTAACTCAGCATCCAGGGCATGATCCCCGGAGTTTCTGTGTCTCTCATGAGGCAGGTTGCCACTGTTAAAGTTGACGTCTGGATCATGAATTGTGGCTGTGCCTGCTGCCCTGATCCTGCCTGACACCCGGAAGCCTTTTTGACATTATCCTGGATTCATCCTTTTTTCGATCACAACATAATTTCTGTCAAATAGATACTGTACTTTGTTGTTTATGCTGTACACACAACATCTATTGCACGTTGGTCCGTCCTGGGAGAGGGATCCCTCCTTAATTGCTCTCCCTGAGGTTTCTTCCATTTCTTCCCCCTTTAATTGTGGGGTTTCTTTTAAAGGGCCTACAAAATGATATTTCGTCAGTGTTATTGACCTTGGTATATGATAGAGGTTGCATATCCATTGTGAAATGTGCAATATATATATTTTTAATATTGATGTATTTGTAATAAGTCACGATCATAACAGCATAAAAATGACTTCCGCTAACAACAATCGATCGCTGCGCCAAGAGCATCCACTTCGGCAATGTTCGGGCGATGACAGCCACCGCAAGTAGAATAAAGCCGCCACCAGTGTTTCAGTGTTTGTCTGCGTTGAAGCGTCCAGCAAAGACTGCGGTCAATTATTACAAGAAAGAACGGACAACAATCGATCGTTAAGGATAATTGTGAAGCGATGTGTTGTATGGGGATGTGGGGACGTCTCCAAATCTAGCTTTCTGTGGCCAAAAGATGATAAAATGTCGCGTTTATGGACAAGACGTGCGTCAATGAAACCGACGATTTGTGGGCAGCACTTTGAGAGATCGTGCCAAGGAAATGAGATTCAAAAAGAATTTAAAACTGAATGCAGATGCTGTGCCTACAATACTGCCGAGACCCCAGCCAGCACAAGCCAGCACACCGATTCAAACTCGTCCGGCGGTGCAGAGTCCTCCACCAAAGAGACGACGAAATGCATTCGCCAAAAGGGAGAGAGCAAAGGTAAGCCATGCTACTTGTTTACTATATTTATTGTTTCAAGCATAAAGCCATAATCGGTCTAGGCCTACTGTATGTAACAAGTTGACATACAAATGTAAACTGTAATGTAAATGTTTCCTAAATTTCCCTCGGGATGAATAAAGTATCTATCTATCTATCTACACCAGATTCAATCACTGAACTGACATTGTGTTTTGTTATTGACTCTAATAAAGTGCTGACACTTGAACGACGTGTAGTTGTCAGATGGAAATGTAGCACAGATCTTTTGAATGGCACATGATGGCATTCTGTGGTTCTTACCAAGTATTCCCCAGCAGAATCTCACCAGCTGGAGGTATGCCACATAGCGATACATTCTGTAACATACAAGATAATACATGTCAATGGTAATCACTTCAACCTTATTTGCTTATTTATCTATGTATTCTGTAACTTTGTCAGAGTGACCATTCGACTTCCCAAAAATACATCAAAGTTTCTGAGCTCTACACATTACACAAGTAACTTACTCATTACGTGGCTGATCACCTGCTTGTTGTCTGTCCCTCTTCGAATACCTTTGGTAGGCTGTCTGCAACACCCAAACATCCAGACAATTTGATTTGAATCCTGGGTGATCTGTTATGCAGGTTATGTTTGCACCATGTCCCTCATATTCATTCAATTCCTCCATGACATCCTTTTCTTGGCAGCAGCTTTTCAATTGTTTCCATAATTGTACAGTTTTCACATGTACACCTAAATGTACAAAGTGGTAAGGACATGTACACAATATGCAATATCCAGAAAAAAGGCCAATATTAACGTCATCTTAATTTCATACTATTTATATGCCTGTGTTTGACAACAGGCTCGTAAGCACTATAGGTGAGACGGTCAGTATACAGACTATACTTTATAAAACAGCGCTGTCCTCCGGTCTGTTTGTTAGCTAATAGCTAATGCTTTATATACAGCCTCGTAATATATGACGTTTGACATCAGACACAACAATAGAACCTCAACCGCAGAAACTTCGAGAAAGAATCAAGTTATCAAGCTTTACAGACGTCGATGTGTCCAAGTAGAGAAGTAATTGAATATTTAGGGATCGAGCAATTTGCGGACAACTAGTCGGGTTCATAACAATTCAAGGAAACCAAGCTATCGACTCATTAGCAAGCTATCGATAGCTTGCGATCTATTTACGATCGAGGTTAATGTTACATTTTATTATGATGTATTTACTATATATTGAGAAGTTCTATGAACTATAGTCAAATGTATATACCTGTCTGTGTTCTGTTGTCGCACAGGATCTCCGCCAAATCCAGAATCACCGTCACCATCATCCACATGTTCGCTCCAGTCTGTGTCTCCATCTTGAATACTGTGTCTCGCGCTGCTCTGTTTCCACCACGTTAAACTCGCCAGCATGATCTAAATCCACGACACCGGCATCCTCTTCAATAAACTCCTCTTCTTGAAGGTGCAACGAGTCTATTGACTGACTCACTGTCACTCAATTCTGTCGAAATATCCGAGCCAGAGTCCAACATCGCCACGTCTGCCGCTTCTGCCATGCTGTCAACTGGTGAACTATTTTATACTTGTGACGTCAGAACACGGCGTTGGGTGTTTCCGGTAGCGGCAATGTAAACATCGGTGGTCGACATACTAAATCATGATTTATTAAATACTGCATCAGTAGAAATTCATGTTTATCATTTTGTAGGCCCTTTAAGAAGTTTTTCCTTGTACGGTGCGAGGGTTTAAGGACAGAGGGTGTCATATGCTGTACAGCAGGCCTATTCAACTCGCTGCCCGCGCCCGAATACGGCCCTTCTGAACTTTTTTCTGGCCCGCAAGAGGTTGCCTGCAAATCGGGCTGGCATGAATAGCATAAATAAAACCAAGGCCTGATTCACATCAAAATTCGCACCTGAAAATTGTCAATGATGATTCAAACAAGCCTACTTACTGTTAGATTGTAAAAATGTATCCAAGATTGTGAGTCTGATGGCTACTGTTTTACTATGTTCTCTTTGAATTTAGTATTTCATTTTATGGATATGGACTTGTTTCAAAGCACCTTAGAAGTGCTTGGAAGTGTTGAGGATATTATAAACAGGGGCTACTTACTGGTAATGTGATGAATACTGTTTTATTATATTCATCTTTCTCTCTACATTAGTGGACATGGACCTGTTGGGAAAACAACTCTTGTCTCCTTGGTTTTAAAGATGCAACATGTTGCACTTGTGTCAAACCTTGTAACCATAGCTTTCATACTGTTTTGTATGGATTGGTTGTTTTCTGCAATGAATTAAATTAAATTAAATCTGATACAATTAAAGTGAAAAAAAGGCACGTGACTAGTTCATTTCATGTATTAGTAACTAGTAAGAGTTATTTGTAGTGATTCATTGACAAAGTATTGTGTGGCCCACGAACCCCCAGTGATGTTCCTATTTAGCCCACTTGCTAATGAAGTTGAATAGCCCTGCTTTACAGTCTGTAAAGCCCACTGAGACACATGTGTAATTTGTGATATTGGGCTATATAAATACATTTTATTTGATTTTATTTGATTTCTACAGACAAACTGAAATATAAACACCTGGCAAAGTACTCAAACCGGCTTTTGTTATAGTTCCCACTACAGTAGATGTATCCAGGACCACATATTGCCATGATGACACACACACACAAACAATAACAGCCACATGCTGTTGGGGCTGGTAAACCAAAACATCTTAATTTAATGCTAACTCATTTGCTAAAATGATATACACATAACATAGTATGCACCTAACTAAAATAGTACTGGCTTTTTATCTGTTGTTTATCTAATCAATAGACTCAAAGAATTTGGAAAAAACTAAGAAGTAAAACATAAAAATAAATAAAGTATATTGAAATAAAACATATATGTGGATTCAGAGAAAATGTTCACTGCCTTCCTTTTCTATCAATAACTTTTGCCCCATACAGAAAAACAAAGGAAGAAGAAACCCTCGAGGCAGCACACATCCTCCTATAGTACTGAAGGATGGGCTAATGTCCACTGAATTATTTTCTCAATGTAGATCCTCCTAATCTCCATCTAGTGAATTAATGATGAACCTAAAAGCAACAATGCAAGTCATCAACAAGTGATCATAAGAAGACACAGAGCATTTAGGCCTAAAAAAATAATATAATATAATAATCTATAATGCCGTGTGTAAAAGTTCATACAGAAAGAGCAATGAACATTTCTATTTTTTTATTTTATATAAGCGAAATATAAAGACCATTTTGTTTGATGTTGGAATCATCATCAGGTAATAAATGCATAGAATAGAAAAATAACATTACATTTACTTTAATGTGGTTCCAAAGCACAGCAGGTACATTTGTTTTCCAAGAGTCACTCTCATGAACTCACATGAACATAAAAACTCAGTGTGCATGGTAAAATTAATTACTAATTGCACATATGCTCCTTTCTACTCTGCAATATTTTAACATAAATTATGTTTCACAGGTTCACAAAATATGGATGTAGGTCGTTGCACATATGGATGTACATACTTAAAAATATATATTTAAATATAACTTTAAAAAGTTATGATGACATTTATTAAAAAACAATTTAGAAAGGTTTTTAAACTTTTCTTGTATTTCATTTTTCATTCTGGGTACCTTCCCCATGCAGGCTCCCCAACCAACCAGCAGACGTTGATAGTGTAGAGAAACGCACATGATCCCTTCCCATTAAGAATACAGCACCACCCATGCATCTCATTTTTAGCACATTTTGGTGCCATGCCATTATTCTGATGGCCCATTATTCCGAAACCGCAATAGTCGGGAAAATGTGCCATTAGACCGAAAGCCGATTTGTCCGACAACCCGTTATTCCGAAAACAAGCGCCCAATGATCTGAGGCCATCCCAATATTTGTTTCCTACCATAGCGAGGCCCTAATCTGCCTCTGATTGGTTTACTGTGATATTCTTACCGTAACCAATTGCCTTCCTCATACCTAAACCTAACCAATCCAACTAACTAAAGCAACACGCAGTATCTATTAGAAGCAGAGGAGGGCAGGTAATGCCTTCGCTATAGTAAGAAAAATAATTTGGAAAGTGCAATGACGTCATTCTGTATAACAATTAATTGTGCTTCTGTTTATTTTCGGGGCAATGGGCGCTTTCGGGATAACAAGTTTTCAGACAAATAGGCTATTGGACCAAGAGAATTTCTTTGGACTATTGGAGTTTTGGAATAATGGGCAGTTTCCCACTGCAGTCAACAGCATTGAACAGTATTGTGTTGAACAGTCTGGAAAGTAGCTGAGGCTGTTTTACTTAATGAGATGTGGTGACAGTAGAGGGATGTCTGCTCAGCAACTTTTACTGACGATGTCATCTCAGATGGATGACAGATAATTCACCACTGGATTGAAAATAAGTGACTACTGAAGGCCAATAACTGCGCAACACAGCAATATAGTACTGTTAAGATGGGGTTTAAAATATTAAATTCATTTGTTTATTCTGTTTATTATTTGAGAGAAGACAGAGGTTTATTAATGTTTGTTAATTAACATTTGCCTGATTTGTTGATTATTAAAGAAAGTCAGGACCAAAAGGTCGGAATATTAAGTTTATTAGCTTTTAGTATTATTTTGGACCGTGTCAGAATGGTAAATGGTCACGAATTGCGATGTTTTGACTTGCACTATTAATTATTATTCATGCGCGCTTCCGGTTCATCCGTTCATAAGGTGGATAAGTTCGGCCACGTACTTCCTTTGTTCCGTAGACTCATCGCGCGGGATCAATGTAGAGAAGGCCACAGAGATGCCATTGGTATGTTACAGCTTGTTAAATGTATTTGTTTGTTTGGCGGATATGTTTGATAACTACAGCGGAGCGCATTGACGTGTATAATTTCATGTGACGGCACTGCGCCTTTGTTTGTGTCCACTGCGTTTAAACAAGCGGTGTTCTAATATTTATAATGTTTATCCATTTATTATAAGGATGTGTGGGTTGTGGTGTGATAAGGATTACTGACATTAATGATTGAGTTTGATTTATTAAAGATAAAATGTAACAGATAGAAACAATAATTATAAAAATGCTGAAGGAAATATTTCCAGCATAAACATTTGTTCAGATAGGCAGTGTTTATCATATGTCTAATGTATCCTTTGTTTTCTGTTTGAAGGTTTTCAACCTATTGGTACTCAAGTGAATCGATGAATAAATTCAAATTTGAGTTGTCCAGGCGTCCTCTGTATTCTTCTGAGCCTTTTCAAGTTTGGGCAGACACTAAATAAAAATCCACAGTAACTTGACAAGTACACAACTGAACCAATAATATAATCTACACCACAGTTTGTTTTGTTGACTTATTACTTCGAGCATTGTAAAATTGCATAAAAACACTCTTCCATCTCTTACTACTCATTGTTACTGGAGCATAATCCGCTGTGCACAAAGAGGATCAAGTGAAATTGAGTTTGTGTCCTTTGCATCCTTTCTGTGACAAGTCTCAAAAACAGCAAACATGCTGAAGGGCAGAACTGTTGCATGTGTGTGTTTTTACATGTGGTAGAAGAGGAGGATGATAGGGCATCATTATTTCTCTAGAGGTGGTCAAAATAAGATTCCACTTCAATTCCTACAGCACACGGCAACCTGTCAATGGGTTTATGTTGCAACACAGATCTCATACAGGACTCCCCCTCACACACACACTTTGTCTGTCTTATGTCCTTCTGCCTTTCTCCATCACATACTGTCGACCCTCTGTTTTCTTATCCTTAAAGACTATCATCTCAGCAATTCTCTATGTAGCCAAAAGTATTGTGGTAACAAATCTCAAAAACTAATCTCACCTGGGTTTATGTCAGGGATGTTGTTGCTCGTATTTTCCAATCTCAGCACTGAACATTCAGATGATTAAATTACTGAGGCAAATCGGATATGGGCCTGACTGTCGGCAGTAACCCTGTGCCGGATGGCTGCATTGTCCCTACTTCTCTGAGTTCTCAGGTGATTGACTGGGTTTACTCCTCCCACCTCTCCTGTCATCCAGGGGTGAAATATACCATGTTTTTTAACAGCGCTTCTGGTGCTCCACCAAGGAGACGGGAGAATATGTGGCCGCCTGGAACAAGGTCTCTCGTTGCTCTCCTTCAGGCCTTTTACATCCCCTTGCTTTACCTGTTGACATATTCTCCAAGTTAAGGCACTTTCTGTCTAATGTGTTCTATTTGCATGTTTTTCTCAGCGATGTGGTGTCGGCTTAGGGTCCCTATTTCGTTTCTCAGTTTTGTGAGGAGGTCTGCCCGGTCTCCTGTTAACTATTACAATATGTATTGAATTGTTACATAGCCTACAAGTTTCTCTGCACACACACATATATTATTTACTAAACATATGAAGAGTAAATTATTATTTTTATTTACATTTAATTTTTTTAATATTGATGGCCTGATAGATCATAATTTGGAGTGCTTTGAAAGAAATCCAGCTGCCATTTTTGTCTCGAAAGGAGCACATGGTTATGTATTGTGCAGAGAGACTTCAAAACTTGCGCTGATGTCTACAGAATAAAGTGATCACTTTTCAATAATGTGTAGCAAATGAAACGACTTTTGACTGGGGTTTTTTTTTTTTTTTTTTTATGTAGGAAATTCCACATACAGCTATAAACTACAGTTTGTAAGCTTAATTTGTTGGAAAGAAATCCAGCCTGGAATGGTCAGCTGTCTGCTGGGCGCTGAGGTCAGGGGCTGGGGACAACTACAGAATATAGCTCTCACTGTACAAAAATATGTAGTAAATTAAACAATCAGAATGTTTTTTTAATTTTGTTGCCATCCACAATGATATGAATTGAAGAAATACCTGATGCATAGACACGTCGCTCGTGCCATTGTTTTCCCCTTAATATTAACGAGCAACACCTGGTAGAAGAAATATCTGATTCCATTGAAATTTGGATTGGATACACCCCTTCTGCCTACATCAGAAAGCATGTGATTCAACAAGCCATTCAGATTTGGCTTTCATTCCTATTTCCCAATTGACTCATTAGAATATACCAACCCCCATCTGTGTATCTCCACCAAAGGCTTAAGAACTACCTGTTGGTGGAAGTAGCTCAGTATATGGGGACTTGCCTTGGGATTCAGAGGGTTGCTGGTTCAAGTCCCTGAATGGACCAATTATGGTGTGTGGACTGTTACTTTAAGAAATACCAGTTCATCTCTATAAGAGATGCACACTGCTCCAAATACTAGGATGAGTAGGGAGTGATTTACTAAGGCAAGGATGTCTTTAGATACATACATTTACATTTTAAAAAAAGGTATTGGGTCAAGGGAACACTTGGAGGGCTTTGCTTGATGACCTGAAGAATAGATCACACAGGTCCATTTCAAGGACTGCAAACACAGCAAGGACCTGAAGCACAGAGAAGAAACAGGTTTGTATAACATCTTGCTGCTTACAGCATTCCGTACTCTTATCTCTAAGCCTGCTACCAGTAAACCTGTGACCATTTGTTTTGCGCTACAAACTTTTACTAGGATGTTGTTTTAAAAGGGCCGACGCAACATGAGATGAAATAACAAAATATGATCAGTTTACTGTGATCTAAGCACTGATCCTGCCAAGAAGCAAGCTCTATATTTAATCCAGTGAATTGTGTTCTTTGTGTAAGAGGAGAGCTTTCCCATAAACGCAATGCTGCGTGAAGAGGGGAGCAACTTGTTTTAATCACTAAAAGAGGCCACCCTGCATGTGAAACACAATGGATTCGTGATATATGTAATTGCACAATCTTGCTTCATTTTTAAAGACTGAAATATTAAGTGTTTTTTGTTGCCCACAAACAGCAGCGGTGAGTCTGCAGCCAAATAAGAACTTGAGTAATGACTCTGGATGTCTGGATCTTATTTTGTAGTCATTTTCAGGTCCACAGGATAGTAGAATGTGAATAAAAATATACACTTAAAACACATCTAATACCATTTGGATGAAACTAGATGTTATCTGATCATTTTATGGGAGGTCCCCGTTGTAAAGACACTTTAATATCTGAAACTAAATCATCTAACAAGGCCCATGAGAGACATTTGAATGAGGACACAGCAGAATAATTTAAAAGGGGAAGAATTAGGAATGTCTACTGTAGAAGTGAAACAGTAGGATTTGAGACTTATGACACTGACTTTTTCTACCAAGTTTGTGACTACAGTAATTAGGAATTGCTTGGTGGATTTGTGAATAATGTCAACCATATCTAGACTTTACTTTTCTCCCATTACAGATCTCACTTTATAATTGACTATTTTGATTTCAGAGGATCTCATAAAGTGAATCTGGAGCCTCTTTTTGAAACTGTGTAGATATAGTATTAACTTGTTAAAAGAAGATAACCTTACATTGTTATGAATTCATAATGACAAACAGTAGAAAAATAAAACATTCATGTCAAATTGACTTAACTGTTAATACACATGGTACTCAAGTCACAGTGCAGTCTCCATCCACCCATTTTTGTTTGCACATTTAATTGTAGATCAAGACCTCTATGAAAAAACGGAAAGATAAACATTTTTGAAATATTTCAAAAACAATTAAAGCTTTTGCTGAGGTGCAATAGAAACACACTAAGTGAATAAATCATCATTTACATGAAGCATACGATTTCAAATTTACACAAGCTTCGGCTGTTCTGGATAGACATGCAGCAGACCAATGGCGAGACTAACATTCATCAAATAATACATTAATATAATTGCCAATGTTACCTTTTAAGCATGTCCGTTCATGCGATGAGAGTTCATAATTTGGCAAATACAGATTTGTACAAATATCTTCAGCTAAAGCGTTGCCTCGTCCCATTAACATCTGCCACCAATTCTACAACTGAAGTCGAGTGCTGTTGTGTTTATCACAGAAAGGTGCCGCAACAATATTTTGAGACCATTTGAGATGCCAATGCACCCACCTTAATTTCTAAAAAAAATACCTTTCAGTTAGTGCTTTACAATAAAAATAAAAACAGCATATTCAACACAAAATAATTAAATGAGCTAAAAAAATAATAATAATCTAGAAACTACACAAAGCAGAGAAGACGAACAAAAAATGTTTTGTGGGTTTTTAAGTGATTTCAGCCCTGATGTCCTCAGGCAGGTCATTCCAGATTCTACGAGCCCTTAGGCAATACAATAAATTTAGAATATAAAGACATCAAGGCCCATTTTTGAAAATGAAGATTTGTAGATCAAATTAAGAGTTGATAATGACTGACAACTTACTGCGTGTTGCTGGGGCTATTGCAAAAGTCTATGCAATGTTAGCGGCCAGTGAGCAGCACAGTCCTGCTTGGGAGCTTAATGCTAACGGAGGTTGCATTGAGTTACATCATGATGCATTCAAACGTTATTCAGTAAAACTGAGTATTTGGCCTACGTAAATTATGTGTCACGGCTCTGGACAGGGGAGGAGCCAAACATAGGACACCAGACGAGGTTTTAACAAAAAGAGAGCTTTATTTTACAAAAAGCTAGCCAAAATACAAAGTAACAAATAAAACTGAGGTAGACGCGAGGTAGACAAACCATGTAACATCAATGACGAACCGACAAGGAACAATGAGACAGACAGGGATATATATACACACAGAAACTAATGAAGGGAATGAGACATTGCTGGGGGAGAAAGGCAAGGACACAAGGGAAGGGTGAATGGACACAGGAGGATCAAATCAACAATCACAAAGGGAGGGAAAACACACAGACATGAAGTACAACTAGACATGACACAAGGGGAAGGGAACCTTTCAAAACAAAACAGGAAACAGAAAATACAACCAGATCGTGACATTATGTTATGATGTGTTTAAATGCAATCTTGTAGAATTTAGTTTTTTGGAGGAGGAATTTGAATAAACAGTTGTTCAAATATGTTTTCACAGCACTATGTTATTGAGATTAGAGATGGAATGATGACTCATTTAACTTTCCAACCCTAGCTCAAAGCAGCTTAGAATACATTAAAATTACTGGCAATACAAAGGTTATCAGGGAGAAAGCAGTCCTGATGGCTGGCTGACTCAACCACTGGGGGGCTTGCCATAGACCCAAACCAGTGGAACTGGGGACAGGGTAAAAATAATAAAATAATATGTGTGTGTCTTTGTCTGTGCGTTGGTGATGTGAAGGGTAAAATTGGCACACCTTTTTTCCACGTTTGCCATGTTTTAGCTGTTAAACCGCAGGCCACGATTATGAAAAAGCAATTATGATCCGTCTGACTGAGCACATCAGTGAAAGTGCCTTCAACCAACAAAATGAGTTCCAGTCCAAATAGAGGAAGTGACACTAGTAATAGTAATAAGTTGTTCACTGTACATCCATCATTCATTCAGTGCTAGTGGGGCACCGCTACAAAACTGCCACCACTGACAGAGAAAATATGGAAGGAATAAACATAATTTTGATCATAAGGTTCATAGCAGTGTGGGCAGTGGCAAAAGTATAAAATACCAAACCTGTGATTCTCCAGAGTGGGTGTCATGTCATACAGTTGAACTCATTAGCAATTGTTGATACAGTTGTAACCGAAAACAGATTTTAAAAAGTGATCAAAAATTACTTGCGCAGCAACACAGAAAAAAAGTAAATGTGTTCATTATGAATTGAGAGCATCAAACTGTACCATGCTAAAGCCTGCGCTGATTGTGGGTAAAAAGTCTACAGTCATTTTAGTGTCTTACAGTTGAGGTGGTTCGGGCATCTAGTAAGGATGCCACCTGGGCGCCTCCCTAGGGAGGTGTTCCAGGCACGTCCAGCTGGGAGGAGACCCCCGTGAAGACCCTGGACTCGGTGGAGAGATTATATCTCCTCATTGTCTTGGGAACGCCTCGGCATCCCACGGTCGAAGTTGCCGGATATGGCCCGGAAAAGGGAAATTTAGGGTTCCCTACTGGAGCTGCTGAACCCACGACCCGACTCCGGATAAACGGTAGACGATGGATGGATGGATGGATGGAGTGCTTTAAGCTATATGCTACCGTGGACAAAACTGTAGGCTTTATCTTAGTTTAGTGCAGTAGTTCCCAACGGAGAGACAAATCCCAGTGTGCCGTGGGATTTTGAAACAATTAGGCCTATTGCATTTAACTGTACAAAAGGTTATGAATGATTTGTAATCTAATTCAGTGTTTCCCCGTTTACTGCTCTGGGGGGGTGCTACCTGGGCTGGATGAGGTCTGTGTGTGGCGCAGATTTTATTAAGATCTCTCCTTACCTTTCCTCCGCTCTGTCTCTGACTGTAAGTGTGTGCGCACGAGTGTGTGTGTGTATGGGTTCGGAAGCGGAACTCCAAGCAGAGGAGAGCAACTGAAACGTGCACATAAATTTTAACATGCACATAAATTAGATAAATAAGTGTTTAGTTTATTTAATAAAATAGCACCTGTTGAATGTGAAAAGTGAGTTGTGAATGTGAAGAAAAAAAGAGAAACCTTCTTGAATTTCAGGGGGGAGCACAGGGTTCCGTTGGGGGGGGCAGCGCAGAGAAACACTGTACTTTATCATTACTTTGTCCTACACACTTATTTCACAATATAGAAAAAATAGGTCTTATATGCTTTGTCCTAAATATAAAAAAACAATAATTTTAGTCATTTGCGCATGGTGGGAAATATTAGAGTGTTACACATCAAAGGCTCTCTGCTAGTGTGAAGGAGAATAGCTAGTTTACAAGGACTAGTCTAAAAACTAATTCACAGAGTGATAACAGTGATATTATGTGTTAGAGAGGGTATTTTGCACAGATATGAATACATGTGTGCCTTGAGATTTTGGCTTGGTCTTTGGTGTGCCTTGGCCACAGACATTTTGGGAACCACTGGTTTAGTGCACTGATGTTGACACTGCATAGAAAGTGTGTGTGTGTGTGTGTGTGTGTGTGTGTGTGTGTGTGTGTGTGTGTGTGTGTGTGTGTGTGTGTGTGTGTGTGTGTGTGTGTGTGTGTGACCAGTAAAAGAGGATCCAATTTCCAACATTATTGGAATTAATTAATGAATCTGAATTATTTGTTAGTAATTAAATGTGCTGTACCGATTCTGACTGTAGAAGACTTTGCTTTGGTTTGTATATGTTACATTAAAAATTAACACAAGCACAAACTTGTTGGTAAGACAAGCATCAAATGCTTAGGTGTACTATTCTCAAACTAGAGGCCAGAGTTTGTCAAATATTAGCATCATTTATAGGGTGTGTGTGTTTGTTTGTTTGCGTGCATGCGTGTCCTCCAACAAGGCAGGTGTTAGAGAGATTTCAGCGATTACTTCTGACATAAATGGGGGAATTTCAATCGATATATGGACTAACGATCGTTGTAAAGTCAGCTTCAGCTTCTGTACAGTACCTGACACCCAACAGGCCCTGCAGGCAGTCAGTCATGCCTGGTAATAAACAAAAAGTTTCGAGTTTGATGGTGGAATAAAAATCAGCTGGTCCCTTGGCTATGGCCTCACAATCTCTCCCAAACCTCTTCACTCTCTTCAATGTGATTTTAACTTCCACACTGCACGTATGTTCACCGTTCAGCTTTACCCCAGCATCCTCCGGGGTTCAGTTGTGCTCACAGTCACCATGATCCCTTGGAAGCCAACAGCTATCATTCACCCCCAGAGACTTCTGCTTGTGCCCTCAGCAACTGATAAGCATTGTGGCTGCGCTGCCCTGTTATCTGTCCAGCCTCTCAGAAGGATAGGACATGAAAACAGCAGGGAGGCCGACCTCAGGCCCTTTACTCACCAACCAGCGGCCCTAATTCACCCCCCCAAATCCCTGCCCCGCTCTAAGAACTCTGAATGAATGTATGCAGCAAGCTGTATGAGGAGTAGGACACTTGCTGATGACCCTGCAGAAAGGTGGGCTTCATCTTTCTAATCACAACATGACATTTCATGACAGGTTCTACAAGCATGACAGGAGGGAGGTGAGACACCTACTTTGGTTGCATCGGGTAGCCAGTAAGCTCAGAAAGAGATTGGGATTCACTCTGGAGTGATGTACATCGAGTTATTTTTAGAAGACATTTACTTCTGCACAAAGAGGCTCCATATACAATAACTTGAAGTGTAGGGACAAAAGAAAAATATGAATTTTGTTGTTTTGACTAAGAACTAACAGGTTTTAGACCTTTCTCACAGCACACCTTTTGACTTGTGAAAATAATAACATTAATAATGACTGAATTCCACACAGGTTTTAGCACACCTAAATGTAATGGGGCCATCAGCATGTTATTAGTTGCACCTTTGTTTGACAAATCAAATGTCCTCTTTTTGACAGAGGGTATTCATAATGGAGAAATCTCAGTAGCAGCATCATCTACTGCACATTTTAGATGTAAGTCATTTGTGATTTTAGCCTTGAAGTATAGCTTTAAATTAGTATTTTCAGCTTTCATCTCTGTGAGGCTTTTGCAGCAACCACTGTCTTCTGGAGTTGTTTCAGAATGCTGTCCACTCTGGCAACCCACATCAAACTTACATATGAACATTTGTCAATATCCATACATGTGCTTTGGCTTCTCTGAGGCTGTTTGACCCACTGGGTAAGATTGTTGTATGTATTATTATGGGTAAGTGTTTGTGTTGATCCGTAGTGTCTATTTTGGGAACAGAGCAGTTAACCATGCAGTACCAACAGAAATTGACCACTAGTTATGGTAGCAGTGTTGAATGTGCTGGGTTCTGTTTTGAACTTGCATTGTCACACTACACTGCTGATGCGATTTGACAACCCATGATTAACCATCAGTATTTCAATTGCAGAGCACAGATAGCATGTAAGAATGTGCAAGTTGTTTTATATATTAATGATTTATAAATAGAAGACGTGACAGGAATATTTTGATCCCAAAACAAGTTAATATGGCGTAATTATGGGTCCCACTACTTTTCTTGGCTGTGTAGATGGTTGAGGTCTGTACCATTCGTTGAGATTAGGCACTAACGATGAGTGGCTAAAGTCAAGATATCACATTTGTCAGGGGATAGGACCTGAAAGAATCTGGTTATTGTTACCTTGTGCGAGCATGGATGTCTGACCAATCCTAGCTCTTAAATGCTACGCATGTAAGAGTTCCTGCTGTCCGTTAAATGTTTATTGTTTTTTGAACTTCCTGTTATATTTTGTGTTACTTACCGCTCCTCTTGTTTCAGTGTCTCCACTTCCTGTCTCATGTGTGTCCCATTAGTTCGTTAGTGCTTCCACCTGTGTCTCGTTACCCCGCCCACTTCCTGGTGTATATAGTTTGTGTGTTTTGTTCCCCTTGTCGCCAGTTTGTCTTCGAACCTTTATGTCGTAGAGTTCCAGCGGTTTCCCTTGTGTATCTTGATCCTGTTTCCTGTCATCTATTTCCTGACCTGATTCTGCCTTCGCCTAATCCTTGCCTGTTTTGTTTGCCACGCTGACTGCCTTCTCGTGTACCGTACCTGTTTTTGCTTTTAGTAAAGACATTTTACCGATAACCAGTTCAGTCTCTGAATTGTTACATTTGAGTCTTATTCCCTGTGTTCAGACTGTATCGGTACAACGCAGTCTTACCAAGAAAAGTAATGGGAGACATAACACGCTATGTGTTAAGGAATACACCAAAAACAGAAACTGAGCATTACACTAAATGAAAACAACACCGCTTATCAAACCAAGACATTTCCAAACCAAATCTTCTTCTTTTTTTTATATTTGATCCTAATTTTCACACTACCATTGTACTTTCATTTTAACATCTAAAGTGTAAATGACATTGTTTGACTAAAAGAGTAAAAAGAAAATCCCATCCAATCTCCTTTTTTTTTCTTTTGCCTTTTTTGTTGTCTTATCATGTCATTATCTGTAATTTTCTCTCACTTCACTCTATCTCCTTTTAGCTGTGATTTGCTCTCCAGAGGAATATCTCAGTTTTAGCTACTAAATGTGCAACTTTAGTGCTGGGCAGGTTGTGTGCAGTGGATTTCTGAGGGCTTTTTTGTTAAAAACAGCTGCATGCCGCTGCTGAAAATCACATAGCTGACAGCTGTGAGACTGAAACAAAACGTAAATGTGCTTAAAAAAAACAATGTCAATCTCTAATATTACTCTGCATTAACAATTAACCTTCTATCAGTCCTACAACAAGATGTCAATAGATCTTTCTGGAGATGCTAACACATTCTGCCTCAGCCTTACACATGCAACAAAAAACAAGAAAAACTTTCTCTCATATTCCTCTCTGCCCATCTCTACTCTTTTGTTTTTTTAAACCATAGCTGTTGAATTCCCAGCATGCTCCTACTTTTCACCCTGTCTAAAAGCGTTACCATCAGCAGGCTTTCCTCAAAATTGCGTGAAAGCTCTAGTCAGAACAGTGTGCCAGCTGAATTATTCCCCAGTGAGTGTTGACCCATACAGGTTTCTCATGAGTGTGGCCTATAAACCCTCCCAGCACCCATGTGCCACCCTGTCACTTTAATTGCATTTGCCTCACCAAAACAAACCTGACTGTAAATCTAACCGTCATGTAATCCTAAAAAGGATTTTGTTTTATGCAGGATCTCTAAATCTTTCTCATTCATGTTAGACTTTAATGTATGCAGCTGAAATAGATCATAACAGTTTGACTTTTTGCCTTATCTCATCTGTCTTCCTTGTAGTCAGAGACACTCTTGTTGCTTTGATTTTCTCTGTAACCCGTATGAAAGAGCTCGAAAATAGAAATTTAAATTCTTCAGCTTCTCTTCGAACTGGTTATGCAATGAACAAAAACAAATCACACTAAATCTCAGAAACACTTAGAAATTGTATATATTAAATGTATATTTACAGAATTCTGATATGGCTTTGTGTGACATTAGGTGCATACTCATAATTACATTTCTGACATGTGCTTAATAACCTCTTAACGGGTGGACGGCCGGCGGGCCATCGAGGAATTTTATTGTGCCATGTACATGTAAATTTCATAATTCTGGAAAAAAAAGAAATATATATTATATTTTTGGAAAGCTTAGAATTTCGTCTATTTAGATATTGAGATGAAAATCACAATAGCGGTACAATCAGCTCCTCAAACTAGCAAGCACACTCAAAATCATAACGTTGAGCCCACTTACCTATAAAGCCTCATAAATATCCACTTTTCAGCAATATTTAAAAAAAGACGCTCATAAGCCATTGCCAGAGGTCCACACGTTTGTCTGCAATAAAAAGATCCACGTGAACATCGTCACATCGATAAAAGCCCATGAACAGCTGTTTCAATCTGTGAAATCAACTGATCGATTTTTACGTTGTGTGATCATAAACAGTCATAACTTAATATCTTGTGCGCTCATCGCGGTTCAGACACTTCCTGGTTTTACTCTCAGCGTTAGATTGTCACTTCATTTGAGCCAATCGGAGCTTCGATGGGTTTTTTTACAACTTTCATGAGCCAATGAGTGTCAACTTGATAAGAAAGTGCCCACCCTTTTCTTTTGTTACAGACTGACCCAGGAGCAGCTCAGCTTCCTGGTGGCGCGCACATCAGATAGACAATGACATGTTTGTTACATGCGTCACTTCCCATGGTTTGATTTTACAAAATAAAATTTATTTTCAAAATTATTTTTATTATTTATTGTTCAGAAGAAAATACAAATAAAATGTTTGTGTTTATACTTCACTTACTCTGTGTAATTACTACTAACAGGGAATATGGGTATATAATAGTTATTTATAAATACAAATAATATTTTATTAAATATTATATGTACACATGCACAGTTTATGTACGCCTGGTGTTACTCTTAGAAAAATATGTCTAACAAATTAAGTTTTTATCCCTTTTTATCTGAAATTATTATTGTGTTTTCCAGTCCATACCTACCAGCTAGACCCATCTTCAGGCATCTTTTTCAACAACAAACTTCAAGCGGAGTGTATTTTCTTCAAATTCAGTATATTCAGACCACTATTACTCAGTGCCAAAAGCACTTGGAGTGATTAGTCAATGGTTTGCAAGAACAAAAAGAGAGTTATCTTTTGAATGAGACCAAAATCATGCAGCTGGTGCAAATGGTTGAAGAGCAGCTTTCAATTTACTTTGGGTATGTCGTTTGTAGGTATTTTCATGTAAATTCCCCGACCCCTTAATTAAATTAAATAACTTATTTTGTATGTCGGTAATTTCTGTTTGTGTTATTTAATGTTAATACGTTAAATTAAACTTCTTTATCTCTTAGTGGCCACCTGCTATTCTTTTTGGTGTGCATGCTGCGTTGTGAAGCGGCACACATTGAATGCACTATATATGCTCAGCTCCAAATATGTTTACATTAGTTTACCTCCATGAGGGATTCAACCCTCCCTCTCTGAAGTGTGAGCCTTCTCTTTGCCAAACCTTTAAGTTGTACTGTACATACAAGACAAAAAGCTTTTTCTTCTCTCTCTTTCTTTCTACTTTGACAAGACCATGGTGTCCTTTCACTAGAGTCTAGTAGTTGTATATGTTGCAGTTCTTACATGAGGTCCTAATCATGAAGCTCAGTGCAAATTTAGCTTTATGAAGGCTTTTGTTCATCTAAATAGACCCTTAGCTGTGCTCTTTTTGCATCTTTTTATTATTATTATTATGTAATTATCATTACAAACGATATACTAACATTTTAAGATATATAATGGCAGGACTATATGCTTATATGTTTGGGAGGGGTTTTAGCTGCCCATTCCAATACCTCCAGGTAACAGTGGATTGATTTAATGTTGGAAGTAGTGTATATCCCTTGTATTTTGTTAAGGGTCAATTTGACCCATTTCAGTTTTTGAGTTGACCAAAGTACTGGTTAACTTGTAATTTTCTTCCTGAAAATGTGTGACTTTTCCTCATTTAGGGTGATGAACTGGAGTGTAATATCTGAACACTTAGATGTGTAGTGGAATGTGTGTGCAGAGTTTGTATACAAAGATGATGTTTTGACCCAGACACTTTGATGTGGGTAGGTATCTGTTCAGACCAAAGTGTCTCTTTGATGCACTTTATTTTGATTGCATTTATTTACATATTGACTGGCTCTGAACACCCATTTAGAACCAGGTGTGTGTGTGAATTAGGAGGAGGAGTTAGCTTTCTCACGCTTGTCCTTGTCAGTGTTGTAATGTCATCTCTCTGAGACACACTAAAAACTGAGCTCCAAAAGATTTACAACTGAAGAAGCTTTATCACAGATTCTGGACTGTGATAGTGATGGAGAGGAAGAGGTTTAAGAGACAGAGGATCCTTCAGAGACCGAGGAAAATACTATTGACGATCCGGATTATGAATATTACTACGATGAAGATGATTCAGAGGACGATCCTGCAATAGTCTCTCCATCAGAATGAAAACCAAGGAATGTAGCAATCCTCCACAGAAGTGACATGGGCATCTAAAGATGGTAACATAAAATGGTTAACATCATCACACCAAAGCTGAGGCAGACTGTCATCTTCCAATGTCATCAAAATGACTCCAGGCCCTACAAGATTTGCTGCCACACGAGTTGATGATATTCAATCAGAATTTTAGCTCTTCATATCCCCATCAATAGAGAGGATTGTACTGGATATAACCAACTTGGAGGGGAGGTCTGTATGTCAAGAGACATGGAAGCCACTGGATCAGATTGACTTGCATGCAGACATTGGAATCCTGGTATTAGCCGGAGTGTGCAAGTCAAGGTGAGAAGCAACTGCCAGTCTATGGAATGAAGAGAATGGAAGGCTAATCTTTTGAGCAACAATGTCTCTGGAGTCATTTCACATGATATCTC
Source organism: Cottoperca gobio (assembly GCF_900634415.1). Lineage (NCBI taxonomy): Eukaryota > Metazoa > Chordata > Actinopteri > Perciformes > Bovichtidae > Cottoperca > Cottoperca gobio. The sequence continues at coordinate 23,726,166 of NC_041355.1, read as the reverse complement.
GGGTGATCCTATCCTATTTGACAATTTGATTAAGCCGGTCGCTTAATCAAATGTTACTTTAATTCACGATTTTAGATTCTAACGATTATAAAACAAGTGTAAAACAATTGCCTAGTTTTGTCTTGTCAATCCAGCGCATCTATTTCTGTAACGATCTGCTTGTTCTTTGGTGTCCTGTTTTATGTTGAAGTGTTCACTTCCCCTTGTTATATGTCTAGTTGTACTTCCTGTCTGTGTCTTTACCCTTCTCTTCTGATTGTTAATGTGTTCCTCCTGTGTCCATTTACTCTGCACTTGTGTTTTTGTCTTTCTCGCCGAGCTGTGTTTTGTTCCCTCGTTTGGTGTCTGTGTATTTATCCCTGTCTGCCCCAGTGTGTTTTATCGGATTGTCATTCATGTTACGTAGTGTTCTGCTCGTGTTCTGCTCGTGTTCTGCTCGTGTTCCGCTAGGTTTGTTTTTGTTTGTTAATTCGTATTTTTGTACTTTGTTAGTTTTGGCTTTGTTTTCAATAAAGCTCGTTTTTTTTTTTAAATCATCGTCCAGTGTACTGCATTTGGGTCCTCACCTTTTCCTCACCGTGACAATTTCCAGTGATGCACGTCTCTTGGACGGCCGCTCGATGTGGGAGGATCCCATCATGGGCTGACCAAGGCTGGACACAATTCCTCCGTGGCCGTACACAACAACTTTCTCTAGATCGACTTGGAAAAGCGTGGGGTGAAGGTGGTGGACCTTGACGCTACCCGTGGCTGTGGAGTTGGTGATCGCTGCGTCCTCTCTCCGTGTGGGGAGGGACAGGGCCCTCTGCTCCCGGCAGAACTATTAACCGGGGCAGACTACAGAACTACAGGTTGGCAACCCACCCGCCCTGTCTTAAAACACGGACCCCGTCTCGTATGCCATGATTTGTTGAACGAAGATACAAATCAAATCAAATCAAATTTATTTGTATAGCCCAATATCACAAATTATACATTTGTCTCAGTGTGCTTTACAGACTGTACAGGTTACAACATCCTCTGTCCTTAGACAAAGGATTACTGACCTGCTAGCAGAAGATTTGCAGCATGACACGAACAGAAACGGGGGCCTCAGTCCTGCTGTGTCACAATTATTTTTCTACAGGATCATTTCAAAACTTGGTTGGTGATTCAGTTGAAGTGCATAAATAAATCTACTGCAGACCACTTTTTGCTAATTAGCTCTTAAAATAGAGTACAGCGGAGGGAGCTGATGGTAATATCATTTGTTCTGCCGAAATTTGGACATAAACTTATAATACTTATTGGACAAAGAGAAAGATCAACCTGAAGATTAAATGTCAGGAGTCAGGAGGATGTATCCTCTAGGGACCATGAATGTCTGTACAAACATCCAATAGCTGCTGAGATTTGTGGTGGACCGACTGACAGACCGACCGATAGACTGGCATTGCCATCTATATAGCCATGCAGCTAGCGTGGCTAAAAAGATGAATAATTCCAAAGTATGGACAAAAAATGTATTTGATGAAACTGAGAGCATACATTATATAATACCACTGATCCATGCTTTGAGCCTGTAAATAAAGGGGCGAGAAAACAGCCAGGGGTTTAAAGGGTGAAAGATAATTTCAGGAGAAAATAACCTAAATGTCATGTGTTTAGGACTTTTCTGACCATGTAAACTTTTAGAAATATTTTTTTTTTAAAGAAACAAATATAGCTTGCGCCAATCTTTTGCTCATATTCTTAATTTTTGTAAAATTTAAAAATCTGAATAACTTACTTAATACCTACAGTATACTATAAATCATGTATATACCAACTGACCAGCAGTGAAACTGTAGATAAATTATAAACAGATATGAGTCATCAATATGTATATAAAAAAAAGAAATATCAAAAAGAAATATTAAGTATTAAGAAGTAAATGTAAATAAAAAAGAATGTATAACCAATAGCTAATTTCAACAAAATAATGCAGTTTCTACACAATAGCAAAAAGTATCACGTCCTTGTCAGGCAGTGCTGTATTTGATATGTGGACGTACAATCTGCTTCCAACATTTCTGCTATACTGTGTTTACTGAAGAGAGACACTGCAGGGACAAATATGATCAAAATTGTGTGGGGACAAAGCTAGCTGAAGGCTCTCTTTTTTTTGTTTTTGGGGACGGAGGTGACTGAAGGCTTTTTTTTGTGTTTTGCAAAATTTCTCTTTTTTTGGATCCTGAGGCATGTAATATCAATCTGATCCTTGATTTGAATCCATGTAGTGTAGATGGCATCTATTTTTCCATAGCTAAGGTTATATTTATAGTTGACATTACAGATGGTTGAGCTTGAAGGACAAGGTGTTAACTTGCATATAAGGTTATTCTTAGATATAAGGTTGAAAAATACAATAATTACATTCAGAGCTTAACTCAGCAATGTTCCACATGTTCAAGGTGAAGCAAAGATGTTAGAGCCTCAAGTGTTATATTTGTGAGGTCTTTTGAAAACTATATGACATCTTTTTTGTTGATATACACGTCTGTCATTTTTGTAATAATTTCCTAGGAGGTTTCCGGGATGTTATTTGGCACTTATTATTTGTAAAATAGAGACAATGTCCAGTTGGGACTCTTCCAATAGATTCATTCCAATTGAAAACTAATCAAGCGTTTCATAGAGATCTTGAAGTCAGTGCACAGAATTTCTGCTGAACATGCAAATATGTGCAATTTGTCTACAGACCAGCATACAATTTACCATATATGATAATTGAAGTTTCCAATGATTTATTTATTTATTTATTTATAACCTTTATTTAACCAGGATATGGCCTCATTTAGATTAAAAATCTCTTTTTTAAGAGTGTCCTGGCCAAGATAGGCAGCAGCACAGTTACAGACAAAAAAAACAATCACAATCACAACATTAATTAAAACATTTACAGACACAGCGGTCTGCTTCAATGTCTTTAAGAGTTGCTTTAAGTCTGTTCAGAGAGACCAGCTCATTCTGCAGCTGGTTCCAGGCAGCCGGAGCAGCGTAACTAAAAGCCCTCGGAGCGAAGCCGATATGGTCCACTACATTTCCTACTAATGTAGATCCTTAGGTATTGTAGAAGAGTACCCAGAATAGCTTTATAAATAAGGATGTGCCTGTGTTTCAGTCTAAGGGTGGTCAGGGAAGACCATCCAACACGAGCATATAAGGTGCAGTGATGCGTCAGGGTTTTGAGGTTTGTTATGAATCTCAGTGCCCCGTGGTAGACGGTATCCAGAGAGCTGAGGCACTGAGAAGATGCATTCATATAAAAAACATCTCCATAGTCCAGCACAGACAGAAACGTTGCAGAGACTAATCTCTTTCTGGCCTCGAAAGAAAAACAGGACTTGTTTCTAAAATAAAAACCTAATTTAATTCTTAATTTTTTCAAAAGTGCTAAAATGTGAGGTTTAAAAGAAAGAGAATTGTCAATGATAATGTCAAGATACTTGAACTGAGACACAGATTCAGACACAGATTCAATCTCAAAACCCTGTGAAGTGGTGATAGGAGGGAGGTTCAAGTGTTTGGTTTTTGCTTTCGAGATCATCATGAGCTTCGTCTTTCCAGCAATTAAAAAAAGTTTCAAATCACACAATTTACATTGTACAATGTTAAAAGCAATGTGGAGCTGACAAAGAGCCTCATTTGGGGAGGACGCAGAGCAGTAATTTAATGTGTCATCAGCATAAAAATGGAAATTTGCATTTAAAACATTGTGATTAAGATTATTTATATAAATGATAAATAACAATGGTCCTACAACTGATCTCTGTGGTACACCCTTGGATACATTAAGAGAACTAGAAGTTATACCTTCTGCCCGCACACACTGTGATCTACCTGATAAATAGTTTTCAAACCAACAGACAGCTTGATCTGAGAGACCTATACTGTAGAGTCTTTGTGACAATAAGGCATGTATCAAAAGCCTTGGATAAGTCAATAAAAAGTGCTGCACAATGTTCTCTATTGTCTAAGATATTTATAAAGTAATTTACTACTTTTAAGGCGGCCATTGTAATACTGTGTTCTTTCGTAAAACCAGATTGAAGGTCAGATAAAATATTATTAGTCGTTAAAAAGTACTTTAGTTGTTGACTTACCAATGATTCCAGCACTTTATTTAAGACAGACAATTTGGAGATGGGTCTGTAATTGTTTAGGAGAGTGGGTTCACCCCCTTTCAACAGTGGGAGAACTAAAGCAGATTTCCAAATAAGGGGAATTTCGTTTGTATGATAAATTAATGATGAATGAATATATATTTATGTTTAAAGGGGCAGTTATTACAGAAATTCTTCTTGAAATCACCAGCTTATACACTCAAGACAACCTACTAAAACTGCTGAAACTTTGTCACTATTTTATACGTCATGAGAATCAAATTACGTACTTATTTCTAGCAATCTAACGAAATAAATCACATGTAAAATAAAGTGCCAAAAAATGTTTATTGATCAAATCAGGTGAAATTATAAGACCACTTTTGTAGGTTCAATACACGATACATACTGTACATAATTTCTGTAAGTTCCACTTCTCATAGAAATGACAAAGACAAAATGGGAAAGAGGGTGCAGTAAAACATGATTTAGGAATAGAAAGATACTGAGGTAGAGGAAGGAAAGACAGACGAAAGACAATATTGTGTTTGTATTTAGCAGAGAGAAAGCACCGAAAAGTTGTCAATGAGATGAAACGATAGAAAGAGAGAGAATCCATCCAGCTCAAAGCCATGGAGGATTCATTTAAATCAGAACACTATCGTCCCTCCTTATTCTGGGTTATTTCTGTAGCAGAAATATTGCTATATAACCTTTCAGCCCCCAGCCGCTTTGATAAATAATCAATGAGCCTGAATTATGCACTAATAAAAAGGCTTCTCATTTTGAATTATTTTATTATTAAAGTTTAGATATTTAAAGTTTTCTTGGGCGCTTTGCACTGGATTTATGGTATTTAGTATATAGTTTTAATTAATTTTATTCATTCAAATTATAATAAGGACTTATTAAATTACATAAATAAAAGACTAAGCATACCTGGTCATTTTCAATCACCTTTTCTATCGAATCAGGAATGGGTTAGGCAAAGCAGACAACTGCCTAAGGGCCCCAAAGTTCCCGGGAAAGTGTGGCAATTTGTTTGTTTGTTACAGTTTTGTTAAATTGGTTATATGCACCACTAAAGTGCAATTAAAAAGTGAAAAGGTAAGGGCCCTAATGTGGTCTTGTAAGAGTCCTGTGTCAAAATCCAATTACAACACCTTTAATATTTCAGTTAATATTATGCTTGCATGGTTCATATCCTTAAAGCTGCATGTGATATTTTTGCATTAACAAAGTATCAAATGATTATGTGTAATATGAAGGTGTCGCTCAGTCAAAAACCTTAAAAGAATTATCACCAAGCGTCTTTGAGTACCTTATAAATAAAATTTATTATTATTATTATTATTATTATTATTATCATTATTATCATCAACCCTGCAGCTGTTTTAACATCTTTCGTGGCTTCACAGAATGCACCTTTATTGTTTTGGTTCCTTCTCACTGCTCCTATTAACCTCATTTCCAGCCACAGACGGAAAAATAACTCTACTGCACTGGATTTTACTCACAAAGTGCATTACACACATATGACTCACATGCATTGCACGCGACGGTTCAGTTGATGGGGTTTTTGTGCGTATCAGAGAGAGCTTAAAGTGAATATTCTCAGCTCAACTAGAGACTGAAGACAATCTTCCTGGTTGTGTTGCCAAAACTAGGTGGAAACAATTATAGAGTTTTTAAAACCTTCATAGCCGAACTAATCCAAAGTCTTTAGCGCGGCCCTCCATACTGTATATGGTTGCGGTGAAATGCAGAGCTTGTGAACAATAAGTTCATCCTCCACCTGCCCTTTATCCTCGATCACTTGACCAAGATCAAGATACGCCATCTTGAAGGACGTCCCAATTCTTTATATGTGCTCTGGGAAGTCCAGGAGAGAGGAGACGGGAGCGAGGAAACACGAGTGAAGCCAATGTGTAAAAGTTATCGCTACACACGTATAATAGCTCCAACCCAGCTCCACAGTCTGGATATTGCAGCTCTTCTGTTCCGTTTAATGTGCTTGATTTTCAGTGAAACGTAGCTAATAGGAAATATATTTGATGAATCAGGAGTTTTTCCTCTATAGCGAACATTTAATTGTGTGAAATATACTTTCATTCTTTTTTTCATTCTTTATACATCCAATAATGGTTTGATTGATCATAATTCACAGTCTTAATGGTGATATGTGTTGCATGTGTGGATCTCTCGGACACTGAATGTCAAACAGTTTGTTGGTAAAGGATATAGAGTACATATACCTAATAAATCTTGTAATATTTGTTATTGAAGAAATTGAATTTAAAGGAAAACAATAGAAAAGACAGTACAAAAGTGCATCCTAACTAAACCAAGCTCCAAGACCATGATCTGTCATGGTCTTGGAGCTTGGTTTTGTTAGGATGCACTTTTGTAGGTATTTTCGGGTAAATTTGCCCACCTTCTAAGAGGTTAAGACACGCATTATTATTATTATTATTATTATTATTATTATTATTATTATTATTATTATTATTATTATTATTATTGAAATGGACATTTAAGAGATGGAAACACAATAAATAATGAATTAATTTTAATATATGCATGTGGATAAACGGTTGTGATAAGTATGTATGTAATGTAATGTAATGTAAGTATGTATGTCATTTTTTAACAAATATTAATACCCATTTTTTCCCATTGTTGATTCTATTCCTGTCTATTTGATTATATTATATTGTATTTATTATATGATATTTCATTTATTCTTTATTCAATTTTGTTTTGTTTTGTTTGTTTGTTTTATATTCTTTCAATGTTGTTACTGCGGTACATATTATCAGAATTATGTATAAGTATTACATTAATATACATCCACAACTTCCCTAACATTGACAACCAATGTTACTCCTTAATAATGATGCTGATGAATATAGTAAGTGAGAACTGTCCCTGCAGCTGGAGATCCATTCTGACCATTCTGACGGCTGTGGAGCGGGCGGCATGGGAAAGGAAGGCTTTGTCAACTTATTTTAGCTTTTAACCAAAACAACAACAAAATCTGACCGTCTCTCTAATAAACAGGCGCACTCCTTAGGGTCTGGGAGTTGTTTTTTAAAGGATCATGCCAAAATCCCTTCATTTGCTTAAAATGGCATATTGCCAACTACAAAATGATACAATAATATATCGGTGCCCCGACACCGCTTCTCTGCCAGGGCAGAACTCTCCCTGACTTAATTATTGCATTATTATTGTTATTGTTAGTTTTATTAGAATACGCTTTGGTGCCTGCAAAAGGTAGGATTAATATTAGTTTAAGCATTGTTATTGTTATTGTTATTATTATTGTTGTTATTATCATACAATATAAATGATGTTCTTTGCTAATTCTGTCAAATGTTTGCCTAATCCCTCCACCTTTTAATTATTATTATTATTATTATTATTATTATTATTATTATTATTATTATTATTTAAAATGTGTGTTCTTTCTTTTTCCACCCTAGACTGTTTAGAACACACATCCACATACACACATGTTGTTCTGTTAGTGTCTTTTGTCTTGCAATAAATAAATACAAATAATAATAAAAAAAAAGTTGTTTGGCAATCTGGGCAACATGGGATGTAAGAATGTGTGTGTGTCCGGGGGAGGGGATAGTGGTCCACATCATTTGGCCCTCTAGCACATCCGGTCCTATATTCACTACTAATGGTAACAGTGCTTCAATAACAAAAAGCTGATTTTCTTCTATACCTTGAAAGCACATCATGTAAACTATTTTAGTATTACTGTATTTAAATATGTAGTTATTTGCACTTAGTCTTGTGCAAAGGCTATTTCTGTAGAACAGTCGAGTTGGACATTTTTAATAAGCAAGGCCTTCACGTGTGAAATGGTTTGAAAAAACAACAGAAGTTAATGACATATTTTCAATCTTTTATTCTATCTGGAAAATATGCATAAATCTCAGCTGCCAGAAGCCTTTCCTCATTAATTAAAAACTGCTTATTTAAACATTGTGGCACATTTGACTGTCATCTGGACTTTCATAATGACACGAGATGATTGGAGAAAGTTCACAAACCTTGCGACCCTTTCTGCATCCTTTATTTTTGTACGTACCATCCCAAAGAAAATTTCGAAAAAGCTTTGTTTGTCTAAGTAGATGCATATTTGTGCATTTCCCCCCCAAGCTGACCCACCCACTCTCCACATCTCTCCCAGCTCTCATCAGCGCTAATGGTGGAGCCAAGAGAACCATACAGAACACCATATGCTGCTCCCAGTAATCGGCTCATTAAGTGCCAGCCTACTTAGTCTCTGCCTGAATGGAAATGTGAAATCATGGACAGATGCATCCTGTACACTTACACATGTGCAATAAAACTAACTAAAACTAACACACAGACACACACACACACACACACACACACACACACACACACACACACACACACACACACACACACACACACACACACACAGGCAGAAAGATAATGTAGTACCCTATTGCATGCAATAAGCATCATCTGGTCTCATGATCCATAATTACCATATTACCTCTCTGTGATTCACACCACCAAAACCCCCCGGAGAGATGTGCAACTTTATGTTACATTCTAGCCTCCTCTCCAGTGCTTTGTACCATTATGTCCATTATACACATCTCTAATTTCTTCAAAGGGCTTTATGGTGATCTGCTGTGATGGCTCTTTGGGTGTCTGCATGTGTGTAAGAGAACATTCAAAATGTTTACTCTAATCATGAGAGGGAAATAATAAGATCTAAATCAGTCTCAAAATTGTGTGTTAAACCTGCATTTTTTGATTGCTTTGGAGACAGCGGAACACAAAACTGACACATCGTATAAAGTTGTTAAAGTGACATGTTAATTTTCAGGCTCATACTTGTATTTTTGCGTTTGTACTAAAACATGCTTAAATGTTCAAAAGACACATTATTTTTCTCATACTCTTTGTCTGAATATACCTGTATTCACCCTCTGCCTGTCGCTCTGTTTTAGCGCCTGTCTCTTTAAGAACCCTCCCCCTTTCTGAAAAAGCCCACTGACTTGCGAGAAAATTTTAAAAAGTAGTTCTCAAGCTGTTGGTAGAGAGATTCAATATATTCTATATTCTAATGAGCCTGCATGTGACATAGTAAGGGGAGCCAAATCTGAGTCTTGTTGAATCCCATGTTTTCTGACTGAGGCAGCCCACAAAAAAACTGACTGGGATGCAAATGTACTTAAAAAGTTAGCTTTTTATTGTATGTCATACAAAAGGCTAACATGTTAGCAAACACTTTCTTATTTAAACACATATCAAACATGCTGCTAGATGCTAGACTGAAGTTATTATACTTTGACCAAACGCCTCCGAAAAACATTTTCTAATGACATAGTGGATGGCATTAATTTGGCCTCCAGCACCACCGTAAGGAATCTCTGCGTTATCTTTGATCAGGAAATGTCATTTAACTCCCACATAAAACAAATGTCAAGGACTGCCTTCTTCCATCTACTTAACATTGCAAAAATAAGTCACATCCTGTCACAAAATGATGCAGAAAAACTAGTCCAGGATTACTGCAACTCATTATCAGGTTGTCCCAAAAGATCCCTTAAGACTCTACAGTTGATCCAAAATGCTGTGGCACATGTATTGACAAGAACTAGGAAACAAGATCATATTACTACTGTATTAGCTGCTTTTGTCACATCAAGTCAATGATGGACCCAAGTGCAGCACACAGGAAACCAACGATGATTGGTAATGACTTTTATTTGTAGTCAAGAGCAGGTTATAGCCGAGTAAACAGATCCACAACGGGATGATAATAATCTACAAGGACAAACTAGTAGATAGCAGGCAAGGGGTAAATCGGATCCGGGCAGAGGGTCGGGAAACAGGCAAGGCAGGTTGAAGAAATCCGGTCCAAGTCGGGAAACAGGTGAGGCAGACAGGTCCAAAACAGGCTTGGTCAGGAAACAGGCAAAGCAGGTAGGTGAGGGGCAGGCAGGGTCGGCAACGAGAGATCTGTTTAGGGAAGAGCGCTGGAAAGACTTAAATACTAACTAATCTTAATTGTTTGCAGCAGAGAGAGTCAGGTGAGCTGCAGAGGAGGCGTGGCTAGCAGGTGAGCCAGCCTTAAAGGAACAGAAACTGTGACAGCTTTGCACTGGCTCCCTGTAAAATACAGAATAGAATTTTAAATCCTTCTCCTAACTTACAAAGCCATTAACGGTCAGGCTCCAGCTTATCTTAAAGATCTCATAGTACCTTATAACCTACTATAACTATATAATACTATAACTAGTGCAGGGGTCTCAAACTCAATTTACCTGGGGGCCACTGGAGGTAGAGTCTGGGTGAGGCTGGGCCACATCAAATATTCCACAAAAAAAGGGTTTCAAGTATTCCAAAATAAAAGTACAACTGATCCAATCTTCTCAATCTTTAGTACTAACAGTTCAGAAAATGAACGGTTCTTCAGAACATAGGCTTCTTTTACCTACTCCTTGCTGCCAGAGACCTGGCAGCACTTCCTCTTACACAGCTGAGCCACATTTGGCTTGAGGGAGGAAGAAATTGAGACTCAGTATGGCTTGAAGATGCTCATCAGTAAGTTTGGACCTGTACTTTGACTTATCAAAGTTCATGGTGGAGAAGAGCTATTCACACAGATATGTGCTCCCAAAAAGGCACATGGTCTGCTTGAACATTCTGGAAAGCTCAGGGAAGGTGGGGAGCAATTCTCTCAAAAATTGTCCAAGCTTGTCTGCTTTTCCACTCACCTCCCTGAACTTGGCTTTGAGTTCAGAATTGCACTGCAGGTCAATGAGCTCCATTTGAAGCACAGGAGGGGCGTCTTGCACATCGAAGCAAAAATTTGAAAATTGGCTCTCTGTGTCTTGAAGTCTGCAAACCTGTGATCAAATTCCTCCTGTAGCTTTACAATAGCATCAGCATACTTCTCACCACTGAATGGTGTGCCCACATCCATGAGTGCCTTGCATGCTGGGAAATGGCAGAGGTTTGTCTGAGAGAGCTGGGCTTTCCATAACACAAGTTTTGTGGAGAATGCTCTGACGTTGTCATAGGCAGCACTGACCAGCTGCCCCTGGCCTTGTAATTTCTTGTCCAGTACATTCAGCTCCCGTGTGATGTCAACAAGAAAAGCTAAGTCCATGAGCCATTTGGATCTCTTAGCACAGGAACAGCCATCCCATCCTTCTCCATGAAGGCTTTCACTTCTGCTCTCAACTCAAAAAACCTCTTCAAGATGTTTCCCCTGCTGAGCCAACGTACCTCGGTGAAGTAGAGCACATCCTCATATGCTGACTCTATTTCCTCCAAAAAGGCACGGAACTGGCGATGCTTTAAGCCCCTGGATCTGATATGGTTGATACATTTCACAACGACAGACATCACATTGTCAAACTTCAGGCATTTGCTGCAAAAGGCAATGGCCTCCTCCACACCCTCATCTCCCAGTTTTATTTGAACAAGTGCCACCAGTCCATTTCTCCTCCCTATCATTGATGGCGTTCCGTCGGTTGTTATTCCAGCAAACCTCTTCCATGGTAAACCGGCATCCACAATGGCATCACACAGCTGGCGGAATATTTCCTGAGCGGTGGTCTGGCCATGCATTGGAATCACTGTGAGCAACAGCGCGGACATACATTGTTATGCATATGTTGCTTAACTGACCCTTCTTTTCCGGACAGACTATACTTGCAGCCTATAACATGCACTTTTTGATGAACTCGCCGTCTTTGGCTTTCCCGCCTTAGCAATCATCTCACTCACCACGTAGCTAGCTTCAACTGCCGCATCACTCTCTTAGCTTGCTTTCTTGAAAAAATCTTGCTGCCTCAGTAGACATGTTTTAAGATTGGCGAACCGGTCCTCTCTCTCATCTCCCTGGTATTTTGCATACTCCTCAGCATGTCTAGTTGAGTAATGACATCTGATGTTGTATTTCTTGTGCACCGCAACTTTCTCTGTGCATATAAGACACGTCAAGGTGCCCCTGTGCTCAACAAAATATATATTTCGTCTCCCACTTTTCCTGAAATTGTCTGTGCTCGTCGCCAAACTTTCTCTACACGGCAGGTTTTGAGAAAGACATGACTGGGGCTGGGTGACAAAAAAATCTAAAATGCCCAGGGCAACGACTCGTGCAACGACTCGGCAAAAAGGTGCATGTGTTTGAGTTTGAGACCCATGAACTAGAGCATTGCATTCCCAGAATGCAGGATTACTTGTGGACATTCTGGTCAGAGGTGCGCTCACCTTTGCTCATACAGTTAAACACCGGAGGGGAGGAAGACGTGCTGGAGTGCTTGTGCGTCTCCGCAGGTGCAGACACCGTACCCCACTACCAGGCATATTTCTCTCCAACGTCTGTTCACTGTGCAACAAACTGGATGAACTTCAGCTACTTGTGGCAAAAAACAGAGACTTTTCTTCATCCTCTGCTTGCTTCTGTGTTTCACGGAGAGGTGACTGTGCAAAACGATCCTGGACGCTGGGCTGAAGCTAGCAGGCTTCCAATTCTTCAGAGCGGATCGTAACACAGAACTTTCAGGCAAAGCATAAGGTAAGGGGAATCTGTTTTTACATCAACAGTGGCTGGTGCAACGGCGTGATAGTGAACCTACAGCACTGTTCTCCTGTTCTGGAACTATTTTTCATAAACTGCAAACCCTTCTACTCCCCCGATTTTGCTTCATTCATTCTGGTCGGTATTTACATTCCACCGCAGGCCAACGTGCAGCGGGTGCTCGTCGATCAGATCCTGTACGTGGAGCGGAAATACCCAGACTTTTTAGTTAATAATAATAATAATAATAATAATAATAATAATAATAATAATAATAATAATAATAATAATAATAATAATAATACATTAGATTTGTATAGCGCTTTTCTAAAAACTCAAAGACGCTTAAATTAGTTATTGTCCTCGGTGACTTTAACAAAGGAAAACTCAACCACGAACTCTCCAAATACAAACAGTTTGTTAAATGTCCGACCAGAGAGGGGAATATTTTGGACCACTGTTACACCACAGTCAGCGATGCTTATCATGCCGTCCCCCGTGCTGCACTTGATCACTCTGATCACGTCATGGTCCACCTGATTCCTGCATACAGGCAAAAACTAAAGCTCTGTAAACCTGTTGTGAGGACATCAAATAAGGGGACCAGTGAGGCTGTGGAGGATCTTCAGGCATGTTTGGACTGTACTGACTGGGATGTTTTTAGGTCTGCTACCAACAGTCTGAATGAGTACACAGAGGCTGTGATGTCATACATCAGCTTCTGTGAGAACAGCTGTGTACCATCACACACACACCAGGGTGAGTTACAACAATGACAAACCCTGGTTTACAGCCAAACTCAGACAGTTACAGTTTGAAAGGGAGGACGCATTCAAGACTGGGTTCAGTGAAAGGTTTAAAGAGTCAAAGTACAAGTTTAGCAAGGCGGTGAGAGAAGCTAAACGACAGTACTCTGAGAAACTTCAACACCAGTTCTCAGCCAATGACTCTGCCACTGTCTGGAAAGGGCTAAGGCAGATTACCAACCAGCCCAGAGCCCCCCACTCCATGAGTGATTCGCGCCTCGACAATGTACATAATGATCTACTGTCACTTTGAAAGACAATGGGACAGACCTGACACCATCCCCGCGACACTCTTCAGCAGCTCCAGCCTAGGAGCCCCACCTTCCCTACCTCAGCAGAGGCCTTAGCCTCTCCACTACTGCCCACCTCAGTGCCCCCCTCCCCCCCTACTTCCACAGTTCCATTCTTGAGAGGGACATCAACAAGAGACAGAATCCCCGCAAAGCAGCCGGACCTGTCTCTCCTTCCACTTTGAAGCACTGTGCTGATCAGCTGTCTCCAGTGTTCACATACTTTTTTAACACCTCACTGGAGACATGCCTCGTGCCAGCATGCTTCAAGGCCTCCGCCATTATCCCCGTCCCAAAAAAAACAAGGACCACAGAACAAAATGACGCACTGACCTCTGTGGTAATGAAGTCCTTTGAGCGCCTTGATCTGTCCCACCTCAAAACCATCACAGACCCACTCCTGGACCCCCTGCAGTTCGCCTAAAGAGCCAACAGGTCTGTAGACGATGCTGTCAACATGGCCTTCCACTTCATTCTCCAGCAACTGGATTCCGCAGGAACCTACACCAGGATTCTGTTTGTGGACTTCAGCTCTGCCTTCAACAGCATCATCCCAGCTCTGCTACAAGACGAGCTGTCCCAGCTGAGTGTGCCTGACTCCACCTGCAGGTGGATCACAGACTTCCTGTCTGACAGGACACAGCACGTGAAGCTGGGGAAACATGTCTCTGACTTCCGGACTATCAGCACTGTATCCTGTACAGTCTGTAAAGCCCACTGAGACGAATGTGTAAATTGTGATATTGGGCTCTATAAATACATTTGATTTGATTTGATTTGATCTGCAGAGTCAGGTGATTTTCTCTGATGGTTCTTCACTAGAAGGGGGAAATTTAACATTACATTTCTAAATGCTATTTCTTAAACAAGCAACAGGTCACCCATCATTCCAATACTGTGTAGCTGTTTTGGCAATGGCGCAGGTTGCCATATATGGGAAATTAGCACAGGCTTGTCATAGGTCTCTGACAAGTATGATGTTACAAAACCTGTCAACCTCACTGTGAGGGCAAGACTCCATGAAGTGTTGCACAGTTACTGCGCCTGGCTGTTGTTTGCCAATAGTTTCAGCATGTTACTCCCCCTAAAATCACAAATAGTGGTTTTAACACTTCTATTAGTATACATTAAAGATTCACGAAACAACATGTAACTTAAAGAGTACACTCAGTAGAGTGCAGATCTCCACCAGGTGTGTCTGACTCTGGGGCCAGGCTCCAGACAAACGTTTTTCACCACCATCCCTGAACCGAATGACAGCTTTAACCGTCCAGACAAGGATGTAAACTCTCTGAAAATCGAAATAGTGTTACTTGTTATTCTTAATTGCAGTTGTTAGTGGCACAATAAAAAGACAATAAAACATTTTAGGAAATTAAGAAAAGAGCCAGGTTAGCATTTCCCCCTGCATTCAGTCTTATGCTAAGATAGGCTAACCACGTAGCGACTTCAGCTCTGTACCTAACATGAGATTAATCATTTCATCAAACTCACTGAAAAAAAAACCAAAGCCAATTCCCCAAACATTGAAATCAATAAAACATTTATGAAAGTAGTACAAATAGAACTGGACCTTAACTCAGAGCTTCCTGTTGGTAAGAAACTGAATGATGATGATAGTGTGAATTTCTTCTCTCAGAGTAATTGTGATCTCTGGCTGTATCAAATATATATCTCTCATAGAACCACATTTCGTAAACAAAACAGAATGCCCCAAAATAGTTTCTACGTCCTGTTTTGTTTCCTCCTGTCCTGATAAAAGGATAAGATCAGTAACATTGCCGATGAGCAATTTCCCAGCAGACACCTTTGTCTACAGTTTCAGATAAGGTAGCGCAAGTAGAATTATTATAGATGAATAGACATTTTACGGGCTGAACATAATAGTCGTTGCTCTGGCTTCCAGTCTAAAGTAGTGATTAGACTTAGAGGTGGGACTCGGCTATAAGTGTTACCTCAATGAATCACAAACATACAGAACATGTACTGTAGGAACAGTGCACACTCAACACACACACATCAAAATATATTTGCTCTGCTCCTAAATATTTAAATATTTCATATGTTGACATCCTTTAAAGGTTTTTATATATAATAAAAGTCATATGTGAAATTTGATATTCCGAAGCTAAATGTTTGAGGCTAACAACTTGATTCTCTGTCAGTATTTACCAAATGAGTTGTCAATTATTATCATTTGTTCTCATCTCAATAAAACTGTAAAGTCTCTAGTGCATTTAAATTTAGGTGCAAGAGAATACATATGTGGTTTGCCTCTCAATTGGTCAGCATATGGCTGGTTTGACAGCATCAATGCATCACTTGAAAGAAGGAGGAGGCTCGGCAGAAGCATCTCGCTTTAGAAAAGAATTCTGAAGGCACAGGCGTTTAAAATGCCGGGGCAGTAATGCAGGCATCTGAATAGCAATTGATTGGGCCACCACTGCTGTCTGAATTACAATTTCATCTATTTACCTCTGTTTCAGCTCGGGATACGATGATGAAGAAAGGGAAGAGTTACAGAGTGGTGGGGTCCCAAACACATTACGCTGTCTCACCTCTTTCATTTTAAACAATAGATATACTTATAATACATTATAATTTGCTTATAGCACTGCATACTTATAGTTATTAGCGTGTGTAAACTTTCATAATGCTTTATAACAATAATCACAACACATTATTAAGCATTTTAAAATGACTCAGGTATCATAATACTTCATAATTGCTGGTCACTCACTCACATTTGATATTTTTTTATTCACAAATAATGACCACTTTTAGTGACTTAAAACCATCTTGTAATGTATTATATCTGCCTATAACTGAGAATAGGTCATAGATAATGGTTTATATAAATATTATAATGTAATACAATTATGGGAATATACTGTGATAGTTGTAAAACCAGGCATTATAAAGTATTATAATATGTTATAATTCATTTAAAATGTGTTAATATTGTTGTTATGAAGCATTATGAATATTTATGAGTGCTTATAACCATAATCTTACAGTGCCATAATCAGATTATAATGCGTTAGACATGGGCACCATAGAAATAGTTTGTTATCAATAATTTAGCTAAATCTGATTCATTACAAATAAGAGTGTCACTTTCTGTGTCTATAATGCATTATCAACATTATTAAAATGCATTATAATCTGATAATGGCATTTTAAGGTCAAGTATCATAATACTTCATAATTGCTGCTCATCACTGACGTTTTGCTTTTACAAGGATCATAGTGTTTTATAATTTCCATAGTTGTAACACATTATAATGGGGCAGCAGATGTGGACAGTCGACACCAATAGAATCAATAAGATCATCAGGAAGGCGGGCTCTGTCCTGGGGTGGAGCTTGATTTGTTGGTGGTGGTGTCAGAGAGGAGGAATCTTTACAAGCTGCGGAGCATCATAGACAATGACTCTCACCCTCCCCAACATGTACTGTCCTCAGACAGGAGCACCTTCAGCAACAGACTTATACCACCAAGATGCACTACACAACCCAAGGACAGGAAGTCCTTTCTCCCTGTGGCTATAAGACTTTACAACTCATCCACCTCAGGTCGTGAGAGGGACAGAAGAGATACAGGGACCTGAGGTCCTCTCTCACTTTCTCCTTTCCCTCTTCAAACTTAGTTTGATTTCGTCATTATTATCTTGTGAATTTATGTTGTTATTTTGCCAAATACTGCACCTTACCTCATCTTGTTGAATACTGCACCTTATCCCATCTCATCTTATTCTTACATGTATATATATATATATATATATATATATATATATATTTGTAAATGTTGGTCATTTTGTTTTGTAAATCGTGTACTGTTTCCTACTGTGTATTGTAACTATTGCACAACAATTTCCCTCGGGATAAATAAAATGTTATCTTCCATCCATCCATCCATCGTCTACCACTTATCTGGGGTTGGGTCGCGGGGTAGCAGCTCCAGCAGGGAACCCCAAACCTTTTCCGGGCCACATCCGCCAGTTCCGACTGGGGGATCCCAAGGCGTTCCAGGCCAGTGTGGAGATATAGTCCCTCCACCGAGACCTGGGTCTTCCCCAGGGTCTCCTCCCAGCTGGATGTGCCTGGAACACCTCCCTAGGAAGGCGCCCAGTTGGCATCCTTACTAGATGCCCAAACCACCACAACTGGCTCTGTTCAAGGAGGGGCTCCACTCCGAGTCTCTCACGGACGGCTGAGCTTCTCAACCTATCTCTAAAGGAGACGCAAGCCACCTGTCTGTGAAGAAACATGTTGGCCGCTTGTACCCGCGATCTTGTTCTTTTGGTGACCCATGACCCAGCCTTCATGACCATAGGTAAGGGTAGGAACGAAGATGGACCGGTAGATCGAGAGCTTTGCCTTCTGTCTCAGCTCTCTTTTCGGCACAATGGTGCGGTAAAGCAAATGCAATACCGCCCCCACTGCTCCAATTCGCCGGCCAATCTCTCACTCCATCGTCCACTCACTCGCGAACAAGATCCCGAGGTACTTGAACTCCTTCACTTGGGGTAAGGACTCAATCCCTACCCACAGTAGGCAATCCACCGGTTTCCTGCTGAGAGCCAAGGCCTCAGATTTTGAGGTGCTGCTCCTCATCCCAACCGTTTCACACTCGGCTGCAAACCGATCCAGTGACTGCTGAAGGTCACAGACCCTTTTTGAATAGGGGAACCACCACCCCGGTTTGCCACCCCCTCGGCACTGTCCCAGACTTACACGCAATGTTGACGAGGCCTGTCAACCAAGACAGCCCCTCCACACACCAAAGCCTTCAGCATTTCTGGACGGATCTCATCAACCCCTAGGGCCTTGCCACTGTGGAGTTGTTTGACTACCTCAGTGACCTCCACCAGGGAAATTGACGGTTACCGCCCCTTGAGGCACCTAAGACCTTGGCACCACAGCTCTTCACTGCAGCTTCAGCAATGGAGGCTTTGAACATCGCCCACTCTGGTTCAATGCCCCCAACCTCCACAGGGATGCTTGAAAAGCTTTGCCGGATGTGTGAGTTGAAGTTGAAACAGGGGCTTACTCCAGACGTTCCCAGTTCACCCACAGTACCCGTTTGAATTTACCAGGTCTGTCCAGAGTCTTTCCCCACCCCTTGATCCAACTCACCAGTTGACAGCTCCGCTCTTTTCAACCGAGTGTCCAAAACATGCGGCCTCAGATCAGATGATACAATCAAAATATTGATCATTGACCTGTGGCCTAGTGTGCTCTGGTACCACATACACTTATGAGCATCCTTATGTTCGAACATGGTGTTCGTTATGGCCATTCCATCACCAGCACAGAAGTCCAACAACAAACCACCGTTCAGGTTTAGATCAGGGAGGCCGTTCCTCCTAATCACGCCTCTCCAGGTGTCCCCATCATTACCCAAGTGAAGTCTCCAAGCAGAACTACGGAGTCCCCTACTGAAGCCTCATACAGGACTCCATTCAGGGTCTCCAAGAAGGCAGAGTACTCCAAACTGCTGTCAGACAAAAGTCAGAGTTTTCTCGCCAATAACCCGTAGGCGTAGGGAGGAAACCCTCTCATTCACCGGGGTGAACTCCAGCGTAGCGGGGTCTCAGAGGGTCTTTCCCGATCTTCCTCTATGTTTCATGGGGTCGTTTTGAACCATTCTTAGTCTGGCCCCTCACCTGAGACCAATTTGCCTTGGGAGACCCTACCAGGAGTGCCAGGCTCCAGACAACACAGCTCTCAGGTTCATAGGGACACACATAGCTCTCCACCACACTATCTTAATATTTTTATAATGCACGATAATCAATGCTCTCATGCATTATAATGTGTCCCTCTAAGTGGTCATTGGGTGCTTTAAGTGAAGTAATGAATTTCCTGAGATACAAACAGAAACACCAGAGGCATCCTGCCCAGATACATGAAGGCACTTAAAGCGTTGCAAAAAGAAAATATCACATCGACTCCGTTGGTGTTGACCGGAGCACCATCGCCAGGGTGTCTGCAATTGCTGAGCTACAAATTGCAGCTTCAGACGTGTTTAAGGCCTTCCCTCCCTGGAATAAGAGAGTGGAGAAGCTATGCACTTTAGTGGACAGATGTCGCTCAACGATGACCATCAAGGTAAAAGAAAAGATCAAATAGATGAATTCTGATGATGCGACTGTGAATGTGCTCTCTCTCTCTCTCCCTCTGTCTCGCTCCCTCGCTCTCTGTCTCGCTCTCTCTCTCTCTTTTTAATTATATGACCATATAGATCGTGTGCATGAGACGTCACGCTTACGTCCCAACCCGTAAATCAGCCATGTTGGATGATATACACAACCAAGACGGCGCCCGTTCGCATGGGAGTTGCTGCAATGCTTCGTAATTTTCTTTGTATTTAAACGTCTAAGATTGAAAGAAAATGCCAATCGTGTGCGCAGTGTATAATTGTGGTCATAACGCTACTCGTGACCCAGAGAAACGGTTCTTTAGATTTCCTAAAATCATCAAAAACAACGATCCACAAAAGAGGGATGAATTGCTGTCTACCGTAAACTGTGGTTTAGCAACATAACTCGTAAGGATTTAACAGAAGAAAAAGCACAATTCACCCGTGTGTGTGGCGTCCGCTTTATATCTGGTAAGAGCTCATGCTAAAGCTATGTTTTCAATGTTTACATTAAACATTTGTGCTTATGATATACCCGAACACTGTAAGACCTTACTTCTCCATATCACTGCCTTCATTTGTGCGTTGGTTGCCCACGACGTTTGTAGCACAAGGTAGTTCACAATATCCAGATATTCAATCGGCGGTAATGAATCTAAATCCTCAATATAATCCGACGGCTTTAGCGTGTACGGGTCACGGCCGCAAATTTGGACTTTTTCCTCTGAATCTTGCCTTTGCAGAGGACTCCAGAGAGTCAAAATACTTTGAAGAAGTCGGAGTTGTATTGCTGTTGTTGTTCGCTTTAGACGGCATTGTTGATTTGTACATCATCCAACATGGCGTCGCACGCATACGTCACACAGTTTTGTCACGTGTTTGCACACTATCTATATAGTGACTTATAACCTGTTTGTAATGTATAGCTGCCTTTACTTCAGGAATGTTATTACTTCACTTAAAGCACCCAATGACCACATAGAGGGACATATAATCACATTATAATGCATCAGAGCATTGATATAAAAAGATTATAATGTGTTACAACTATCAAATCAAATCAAATCAAATTTATTTGTATAGCCCAATATCACAAATTATACATTTGTCTCAGTGTGCTTTACAGACTGTACAGGATACGACACCCTCTGTCCTTAGACCCTCACATCGCACAAGGAAAAACTTCCTAAAAGAAACCCCAAAATTAAAGGGGAAAAAATGGAAGAAACCTCAGGGAGAGCAACTGAGGAGGGATCCCTCTCCCAGGACGGACAGACGTGCAATAGATGTCGTGTGTACAGGATAAACAACATAGTACAAATACAACATTTGACAGAAATTATGTTGTGTTGGAAAAAAAAGAAATAGAAAGTTTGGATGAATCCAGGAAAATGTCAATAAGGCTTCCCGGTGTCCAGCAGGACCAGGTCAGCAGGCGCTGTCACGATTCATGATCCTGACGTAAACTTTATCAGTGGCAACCTGCCACATGAGAGACAGACACTCCGGGGATGATACCCCGGATGGTGAGTTAGTAACATACATTTACATAAATGCATACAGATAGAGAGGGAGAAGAAGAGAGAGGGAGAGAAGGAAGAGAGCAGGGAGGTGTCCCCCCGCAGTCTAAGCCTATAGCAGCATAACTAGGGGCTGATCCAGGGCAAACCTGAGCCAGCC
The DNA here is from genome assembly GCF_900634415.1 of Cottoperca gobio. Lineage (NCBI taxonomy): Eukaryota > Metazoa > Chordata > Actinopteri > Perciformes > Bovichtidae > Cottoperca > Cottoperca gobio. The sequence goes on along the minus strand of NC_041355.1, from coordinate 23,704,529 downwards.
CTAACTATAAGCTTTATCAAAAAGGAAAGTCTTTAGCCTACTCTTAAATGTGGAGAGTGTGTCTGCCTCCCGAACACAAACTGGAAGCTGGTTCCACTGGAGAGGAGCTTGATAGCTGAAGGCTCTGGCTCCCATTGTACTCTTAGAGACTCTAGGAACCACAAGTAACCCTGCAGTCTGGGAGCGTAATGCTCTAGTTGGTTTATAAGGTACTATGAGATCTTTAAGATATGCTGGAGCCTGACCTTTAATTGATTTGTAAGTCAGGAGAAGGATTTTGAATTCTATTCTGTATTTTACCGGGAGCCAGTGCAGTGCAGCTAATACAGGAGTAATATGATCCCATTTCCTAGTTCTAGTCAATACACGTGCCGCTGCATTTTGGATCAACTGAAGAGTCTTGAACGACTTTTTAGGACAACCTGATAACAATGAGTTGCAGTAATCCAGCCTTGAAGTAACAAATGCATGGACTAGTTTTTCTGCATCATTTTGAGACAGGATGTGTCTTATTTTTGCAATGTTACGTAGATGAAAGAAGGCAGTCCTTGAGATTTGTTTTATGTGGGAGTTAAACGACAGATCTTGATCAAAGATGACGCCAAGATTCCTTACAGTGGTGCTGGAGGCCAAGTTAATGCCATCCAGAGCTTCTATGTCATTAGAAAATGCGTTTCGGAGGCGTTTAGGGCCAAGTATAATAACTTCAGTTTTGTCTGTGTTTAACATCAAAAAGTTGCTAGACATCCAAGTTTTTATGTCCTTAAGGCATGCTTGAAGTTTAGCCAATTGATTGGTTTCATCTGGTTTAATTGATAGATATAATTGGGTATCATCCGCATAACAATGAAAGTTTATAGAGTGGTTCCTTATAATATTGCCCAAAGGAAGCATATATAAGGTGAATAGAATCGGTCCAAGTACAGAACCCTGCGGAACTCCAAGACTGACTTTGGCTGTCATGGAGGATTTATCGTTAACAAGTACAAATTGAGATCGCTCAGATAAGTAGGACTTAAACCAGCTTAGTGCGGTTCCTTTTATGCCAACACAATGTTCCAGTCTCTGTAGTAGAATGTCATGATCAACAGTGTCGAAAGCAGCACTGAGGTCTAACAAGACAAGAACAGAGACAAGTCCTTTGTCTGATGCCAACAGAAGGTCATTGGTAACTTTCACCAGTGCCGTCTCTGTGCTATGATGAACTCTAAATCCAGATTGAAAAACCTCAAATAAACTATTATTATGTAAAAAGTCACACAACTGTTTTGCTTTCTCAAGGATTTTAGCGAGAAAGGGTAGGTTAGATATCGGCCTATAGTTGGCTAAAACCTCTGGATCAAGACTAGGCTTTTTAAGAAGTGGTTTTATTACAGCTACTTTAAAGGATTTTGGTACGTAGCCAGATAATAGAGACAGGTTGATCATATTTAATAACGAAGTGTTAATTAAGGGTAAAACTTCTTTAAACAGTTTAGTTGGAATCGGGTCCAAAAGACAGGTTGATGGTTTAGACGATGAGATTGTTGAAGTTAGTTGGTTAAGGTTGATTGGAGTAAAAGAGTCGAGATATATTTCAGGAGTTACAGATGTTTTTAAAATTCCAACAGTTGAAGTTAAGTCATTACCAATTGAGGTCAGGAGGAGATTAATTTTGTCTCTAATAATTATAATTTTATCGTTAAAGAAACTCATAAAGTCGTCACTACTGAGAGATATAGGAACAGAAGGCTCTGTAGAGCTGTGGCTCTCTGTCAGCCTGGCTACAGTGCTGAAAAGAAACCTGGGGTTGTTCTTATTTTCTTCTATTAAGGAAGAGTAATAAGCTGCTCTGGCATTACGGAGAGCCTTCTTATACGTTTTAAGATGATCTAACCAGACTAAACGAGATTCTTCCAATTTAGTGGAACGCCATTTACTTTCAAGATTTCTCGACTTTTGTTTTAGTTTGCGGATTTGTAAATTAAGCCATGGAGCTTTCTTTTTCTGTTTTATGACCTTCTTCTTTAGAGGAGCGACAGAGTCGAGTGTTATTCGCAGTGAGGCTGCAGCGCTATCAACAAGATAATTAATTTGTGAGGGACTAAAGTTAGCATTGGAGTCCTCCATTATATTGATATTGAGTCCTGGTATTGAATTAAGTGCTGATGGAATCACTTCCTTAAATTTAGTCACAGCACTTTCAGATAAACATCGAGCGTAGGATATTTTGCCTACTGGCTTGTAGTCCAGTAACAGGACTTTAAAAGTTATTAAAAAATGGTCTGATAAAAGAGGATTATGTGGACACACTAATAAACTTTCAATTTCAACACCATATCCCAGAACAAGGTCCAGAGTGTGGTTTAAACAGTGAGTTGGTTCATGTACATTTTGACTGAACCCAATTGAATCTAATATTGAGATAAATGCATTATTAAGGCTATCACTATCAACATCCACATGAATATTAAAGTCACCTACAATAATTACTTTATCTGTTTTAAGGACTAAATTTGATAAAAATTCTGAGAATTCAGATAGAAATTCAGAATACGGACCAGGAGGGCGGTACACAGTAACAAATAAAACTGGCTTTATTGTTTTCCATGTTGGGTTTGAGAGCGTAAGAACAAGGCTTTCAAAAGAGTTATATTTTAGTTTAGGCTTAGGATTGATCAAGAGGTTTGAGTCAAATATGGCCGCAACTCGAGGAATGTGAGTATTAATATGACCAGGTGGAGTAGATTCATTTAGACTGACATATTCTTCATGTCTGAGCCAGGTTTCAGTGAGACAAAATAAATCAGTCTTATTATCTGATATTAAATCATTTACCAATCCAGCTTTCGTTGATAAAGATCTGATGTTTAAGAGCCCACATTTAATTTTTTGATTTAGTTGCACTTTTGCAGCGGTGGTGTTTATTTTAATTAGGTTTTCATGTATAACTCCTCTTCTGTTAACCATAGACTTGATTAGTTTCAGTGGTCGTGGGGCAGACACAGTCACTATGGGGATTTGAGTGGGTGACTGCCCGGAAAGAAGCACAGAGAAGTGTGTAAGACTACAACTCTTTGTCCTGGTCTCAACTCTGGGTTGTCATGGATTAGGTCCACTAATAGACTGTGTAATATTATTGGATATGAGATCTGCTCCAGCCAAAGTAGGATGGATGCCGTCACTCCTAATCAGACCAGGTCTTCCCCAGAAAGTCCGCCAATTGTCTACGAAGCCCACATCATTATCTGGACACCACCGTGAGAGCCAGCGACGGAATGATGACATGCGGCTAAACATGTCATCATTCAAAAGATTTATGGACTAGAACTATGGAAATTATAAAACACTATGGTTGTTGCAAAAGAAAAATATCAGCAATTGACCAACAGTAATGAAATATTGTTATACTTGACCTTGTTAGTCAGTTTTAATATTTTTATAACAGTAGTGACACAGGAGCTATGTAAAAAGGAAAAGGTAATGTGTGTGTTGGTAGCCGCTTTTGACATCTTTCACAACCTCCGCAGATCCAGGATTAGCTAGTTTTGAAGAGTCTAAGGATGCCTGATTTCTAAGAAAAGGACCTTTACTGAAGGTTAGTGCTGCACACACACACACACACACACACACACACACACACACACACACACACACACACACACACACATCTTCTGACAAGCATGTATGCAACATACAGTGCATACACAGCTTTTCAAATCTGACTCATTCTATTGAAGCTACTGCTGTAGGCTCAGGTCGTTGTTCCGTACCACTTCTCTTACTTGTGCTGCCGTTCTAAAAACATTGCTTACATTAGAATAATATTCCATTCAGAACTCCATTTTCAGGAGTGAGGGCTCTTTGGTCTCAACTAGTCCTGTGTTCAAATCATCCTTCATGTGGGGAGTTGTTTACATGCTCTTCCGCCTCTCATTGCAAGTTTCAGAATCAGAATGAGAAATCCTTTATTTGTCACAAAGCAGGGACATTTACAGCGTTACAACAGCAAAGGGACAGTGCAGATGAAAAACAAAAATATAATAAGTATGCTAACATATTCATTTCCCCAAGTTGCTCCATTTTCCTCCCACCTCAAAAGTCTTGAATGTAATTTTTAAACAATTTGTTAATTAATTAAATAGTTAATAAAATGAATCACAAAGTATTTAGATGTAGATATAAATCAATGAATCTTTGCTTAAAATATTCAAGAAATTAACTAACATTTTAAACAGAATGTGAAGAAGTAACTGCAGAGAAAACGTCCCCTCAAAACAGGAATTGTTACCTATGTTCCTCCTGAGGGTGCCAGTTCTAATTAAAGGGCCTACGAAATTATATTTCGTCAGTGTTATTGGCCTTGGTATATGATAGAGGTTGCATAATTATTGTGAAATGTGCCATATATATATTTTTAATATTGATGTATTCGAAATAATTCACCATCATAACAGCATAAAAATAACTTCCGCTAACAACAATCGATCACTGCGCCGAGAGCATCCACTTCGGCAATGTTCGGGCGATGACGTCACAAGTATAATTCAGCCACGGCAAGTAGAATACAGCCGCCGCCAGTGTTTGTCTGTGTTGAAGCGTCCAGCAAAGTCTGCTGTCAATTATTACGAGAAAGAACGGACAACAATCGATCGTTAAGGTTAATTGTGAAGCGATGTGTTGTACGGGGATGTGGGGACGTCTCCAAATCTAGCTTTCTGTGGCCAAAAGATGATAAAATGTCGCGTTTATGGACAAGACAAGTCCGTTGATGAAATCGACGATTTGTGGCAGCACTTTGAGAGATCGTGTTTCAAACAAACTATGCTCGCCAAGGAAATGAGATTCAAAAAGAATTTAAAACTGAACGCAGATGCTGTGCCTACAATACTGCCGAGACCCCAGCCAGCACAAGCCAGCATGCTGATTCAAACACGTCCGCTGGTGCAGAGTCCTCGACCAAAGAGACGACGAAATGCATTCGCCAAAAGGGAGAGATCAAAGGTAAGCCGTGCTACTTTACTATATTTATTGTTTCAAGCATAAAGCCATAATCGGTCTAGGCCTACTGTATGTAACGAGTTGACATACAAATGTAAACTGTAATGTAAATGTTTCCTAAATTTCCCTCGGGATGAATAAAGTATCTATCTAGCTATCTACACCAGGCCCTAGCCAATATATGTGTGTTATTGTTTGTAGTATTAATAACTTTAGCTAATTACACTTCATTAGCTTAATTAAGTATAGATTCAATGTTTATAACAGGCTTCCCCATTTTATTCTGTAGTTTGAGTAAAAGCTTGAGTCTATTTAACTTTTAACTATCACCCTATTATTACATAGGTATTGAAACATTGTTGAATGAAGCCACTGACACACCTGTATGATCAGCGACCATCTATTGGACATCCACACTGGGGAGGAAGCTGTGTGTACACCAGTAAGTATACAGACTGTATGTCATCTGTACATTACAGTTGTAGTACCAGTAGACCTGCACAAGACGTGTTAAACATACAATCACCACATTCATATATTTGTTTAATTTGATATAATTGCTCTCTCAATCAATTCAACCACATCTTTTATTATGAATGCTATTAGATATTTTCCTTACGCAGACATGTATAAACATGCAATACAATTTCAAGCTGGTTTGAAAGATTTATTAGTAAAGTTGTGTTTTGTACATTTCAGACATGTCAGAAAGAAATTGCTGTGCAGACGGATCCCCCTCCACGGACACACCACAAGTCCATGCAGGCGCGACCACGTGTCAGGTCAGCTGGACCGCAAGTTCCAATCCTGGTTGGTTGTTCCAAAGGTCAGCATCATAATATAATATAATATAAATATAAATATATATATATATATATATATATATATATATATATATATATATATATATATACATACATACATACATACATACATACATACATACATACATACACATACTGCTTGATTATAAAACATATTTTTTGTAGAGTATGTTACAGAACTCTTGACCGAGACTCTTTGTGCCAAGACGATGTTGATGAGGAACCTTTCCCAGAGTCCACTCAGCAGTCGGTGGAAGAACCAAACAAGAGGGATTCTGTTGTGCTGTATAGAAGCAGATTCAATCACTGAACTGACATTGAGTTTTGTTATTGATTCTAATAAAGTGCTGGATACTTGAACGACGTGTAGTTGTCAGATGGAAACGTAGCACAGATCTTTTGAACGGCACATGATGGCATTCTGTGGTTCTTACCAAGTATTCCTAAGCAGAATCTCACTGGCGGTATGCCACATAGCGATACATTCTGTAACATACAAGATAATACATGTCAATCGTAATCACTTCAACCTTATTTGCTTATTTATCTATGTATTCTGTAACTTTGTCAGAGTGACCATTCGACTTCCCAAAAATACATCAAAGTTTCTGAGCTCTACACATTACACAAGTAACTTCCTCATTACGTAGCTGATCACCTGCTTGTTGTCTGTCCCTCTTCGAATACCTTTGGTAGGCTGTCTGCAACACCCAAACATCCAGACAATTTGATTTGAATCCTGGGTGATCTGTTATGCAGGTTATGTTTGCACCATGTCCCTCATATTCATTCAATTCCTCCATGACATCCTTTTCTTGGCAGCAGCTTTTCAATTGCTTCCATAATTGTACAGTTTTCACATGTACACCTAAATGTACAAAAGAAGAGTGGTAAGGACATGTACACAATATGCAATATCCAGAAAAAAGGCCAATATTAACGTCATCTTAATTTCATACTATTTATATGCCTGTGTTTGACAACAGGCTCGTAAGCACTATAGGTGAGACGGTCAGTATACAGACTATACTTCATAAAACAGCGCTGTCCTCCGGTCTGTTTGTTAGCTAATAGCTAATGCTTTATATACAGCCTCGTAATATATGACGTTTGACATCAGACACAATGATAGAACCTCAACCACAGAAACTTCGAGAAAGAATCAAGTTATCAAGCTTTACAGACGTTGATGTGTCCAAGAAGAGAAGTAATTGAATATTTAGGGATCGAGCAATTTGCGGACAACTAGTCGGGTTCATAACAATTCAAGGAAACCAAGCTATCGACTCGCTAGCAAGCTATCGATAGCTTGCGATCTATTTACGATCGAGGATAATGTTACGTTTTATTATGATGTATTTACTATATATTGAGAAGTTCTATGAACTATAGTCAAATGTATATACCTGTCTGTGTTCTGTTGTCGCACAGGATCTCCGCCAAATCCAGAATCACCGTCACCATCATCCACATGTTCGCTCCAGTCTGTGTCTCCATCTTGAATACTGTGTCTCGAGCTGCTCTATTTCCACCACGTTAAACTCGCCCGCATGATCTAAATCCACGACACAGGCATCCGCTTCAATAAACTCCTCTTCTTGAAGGTGCAACGAGTCTATTGACGACTCACTGTCACGCGATCTGTCGAAATATTCGAGCCAGTGTCCGACATCGCCACGTCTGCCGCTTCTGCCGCTTCTGCCATGCTGTCAACTGGTGCACTATTTTATACATGTGACGTCAGAACACGGCGTCGGGTGTTTCCGGTAGCGGCAATGTAAACATCGGTGGTCGACATACTAAATCATGATTTATTAAATACTGCGATCATTGTGTCATAAATAACACATCATTTTACACCACAAATAGCATTTACTATCATCAATAGAAATTCGTGTTTATCATTTCATAGGCCCTTTAAACATTCATGTTTGTACTCAGCTCTCCGCTTTCCACTGTCCAATAAAAAAACATCCTTTAAATTGCTTGAAAATAGACAAAGTTGATCAGTAGACCTCTCCGTTCTCAACCTACACCCAAGCTCCACCTCACCTTACCAGATGTTCTCAATAGCCTCAAGAAAGAATAAACCTAAAACATATTGTTGAACATGTCTAAGCATAAAGTCTAAGAGAATGAAATTCAGAGGCAACATTCCATGAACTGATACAATGTTGGACTAAACTCAACAGGTTACGTAGCAGAAAAGTCGTGATTCATTGAACAATTTCAGGAGTTAGTTTCAGTGTTTGCTAGATATGTTATATTAGCACTTCACAGCTCTTATATCATCCTCTCGACCATTAGAAAAACACAGGCTTTTAAGTCAATGCTGGTTCTCCTTGGTTGACGTTACTACAACCAGAGTTATACAACGGTGGTATATTTTTTATGCACTTGTAGTGTTTTTAGCTGTACTCTGACTGTCAGAATATCAGTAACCCTAGACACAAAACTAAATGCCTCTTCAAACAACTCCAATGCTTTATCCTCACATTGTTTTTTGCATCTATTAAGTTCTGACCAAATATGAAATGGCCTAAATAGTACCAATATAAACAAAACTGAATCCTAAATTGCTTGTGTTGTGAGTGTTCATGTGAATGTGTGTCGCTCCTGATGAGTGGCACCAATGTGTAAATGTTTAAATGAAGGGGTTCATGCTGGCTCGTGTTGTAAATGCTTTGAGTGGTTGCTAAGACTAGAATAGCGCTACGTAAATGCTGTCCATATTCCATGGGCTCTGTCACGTTTTAACCATGCTGTCAGCATCCAGGGACAGTCCCTGTCAATTGATCTGTTGGTTGGTTTGTTCACAACTTTGCACTAAAATATCTTAAATACTGCTAAATTGATTGCCATGAATTTTTTTTAAAGGCATTCATTATACCCAGAGGATGAACTGTATTGACTCTGACCTCTGTTATTACTACCACCACAACAAGGTTGACTTATTTACTATTTAATGGATTTCCATGAATTAGCATACACATTCAAAGTGCAGAATAACTGACGTTGGTAATTCCCAGATAATCCATCTAGTGCCTCATGACATTTTTGGATTATGGTGAAAAGTTTTGACAAATATTGTATTGTATATTGTATTGTAAGTATTGACTTTTATTTGTAGTCAGGAGCAGGTTATAGACGAGTAAACAGATCCACAGCGGGATGTTAATAATCTACAAGGACTAACCAATAGGTAGCAGGCAAGGGGTAAATCGGGGCAGGGCAGAGGGTCATGAAACATGCAAGGCAGGTTGAAGGAATCCAGTACGGGTCGGGAAGACAGGCAGACAGGTCCAAAACAGGCTTGGTCAGGAAACACTAGTGATGTGTCCTTCCGTGTCGAGGCTTCGAAGCGTGTGTCGAGTAATCGCGGAAGATTTTTGTGAAGCGCATATCGACGCTTGTGTTGATGACGTATGTGATGACGTTCAAAGCCTCACAAACCTGCCGTACCACGTGACTGATTCAGGAACAAGTTTGCGGATTTGGTGTGTGATTCGAAATATAAAGGGGAGCGAACCGCAATTGAGCCCCCTCATAATTTGTGGACTTCTGACTCAACACTTTATATAATCGAACCAATTGGATGGAAAGCTTCAATGCTTCATGTAGCTTCATCTCGCCATCACTAGGAAACACGCAAAGCAGGCAGGTCAGGAGCAGGCAGTGCCACAACCAGCTTGTCAATTTTGGGTTTTGAGAAAAATGTCTCAAAATGTATTGCATGTATTGCGAGGAAATTTCTTTCAAACACTCATTCTCCTCCCAATACTTGCATATTATACTATACTATAATACCTGCAAAACTCATTACCCTCAGTTCTACTTAGAATTTTAGTGCTAATTAGAAAAATATATCACAATAAACAAAGATGGTTAAGATGGGAAACATTATGGCTCCTTACCTGCTCTCGTTTTCTTTGTATATTAGAATACTGAGTCCTGTTGCATGGCAGCATCCGTCTTAAACCTCAAAAGTGTCAATGACAAACTGACAAAGCTCGACTTGTTACTTTTACAATTTAACCTTGACAAGAAAGAAAAGGGCAGAATGTCAGTCAGTCACTTGGTCCATTGATCGGTCAGTCAGTCACTCAGTCAGACACACAGTCAGACCATGAGAGATAGTGAATGGACCAAAAGAACAAGAAAAGATCCAAGCGGAGATATCGCCGCATATGTAGAGGGAGGGAAAGGCGTGAGATGGGATCAGGCCAGGGTATACTTGGACACTTATTAAATAATTACAGCCCATGGTCAAAAAGCTGTGAAAAAATGTGACAAGGTCGCTGTGCCTGTCAGTGGAGGACACTCTCAGAAAAAAAGCAGAAGTCGAGCCTCAGCCTTCTTTTCAAACTATCAAAGACATGTTATAAAAAAAAAAATTAAACCAGAAAGGGAATCAAAAAGGACTTTGATTTATATTGTATCAGAACTCTTCCTGTGATATAGCATTTTGTGACATGAAAGCCTTTCGCACTCATACTTTTGTGTTTTCCCTAACAGTCTGTGCAGTGCATTAATATTGGCAGCCGCCATTGGCAGCTCGGAAAGGTCCAATTGGATTGGAACAGCGTTTTAATGGGGATCAAATGGAACAAGCTCAAACAAACAAACATTAGGCTCTGAGTTAATGAGCTTGGCTGCACAATATAAATGACCCGCACAAGGCTGTTGTGTCCTTCGCTCTGTATAGTGCAGCTGCACTGTCTACCAGGAGAAATGCAGCTTGTTGACAAGAGGCAGCATGCAAAATATAAAGTGTGTGAGTGAGACTGTGAATGAGTAGACTGACTAGCATTACTGCATTCAAATATGTGTCTCCCATGGGTCTCTGGCTTTATCCAAACATTACCTTTAGGGACAGAGCTGCAGTGCTCATGTGATATTTAACATCCTGTATATGTGAGGGAGTGGAGGCACTTGGAAAATTATATCAAGTAAGAGAAGTGATGTTTATCAGTCATGGATTTTAAAACTTATTTTGTAGTTCAAGCTTTAATTAATGTATCATGAGCACCAGTGATGCTTGTCCTGCTCTTCAATGAATCTCTTAATATCTTTGTAGAGTTTTCTTCAGAAGAATTGTGCAGCCTAATTCATACTGTTTGGAAAGGTTCGAGCTTAGTTCACAGTGTAATCAGATGACATAGATGAAAGCTGAGATAATGTTCTGATGATTATTGTGACGTTGCAGTGGTAGGAGCTGTATCCACTGGGCCACCAAGGTGCTCCAACTAGCGAGTTATATTATAGTTGGAGGTGTGTTTCCATCTCAGTTGGCAGAAACATTGTGTACATTTCCAACAGAGCTATGGTGCGGCTCATTTATTAATTTCTCCCTTGTCTTTCACCTTCGGATCCAGCCAGTATTGTGGGTTGAGGTTAACAGTCCTCTACAGGTCCATTAGCAAACGTGCAAATGTCTTTGATAAAAAAATAAACCTTCCTGCATATTTCAATAAGAAATACAGTACATTACACTTTTGATTGACATAATGATTAATTTGTCACACCAACGAGTGACTGGCTGGTGAGATAAGTGACACAATAGCAGGTAACTGACTGAATGAATGACTAACTAACTAACAACACCTTATCTGAAAAGGTGTTTTTAGCTGTACAAGTTCATAATGTGCATGAAATATGCAACTAGACTGATGCTGCTTGAGTTCTTGCTCTATGACCTTTTTATTTACGCTCAAATGCCACCTTCTTTTGTACATCAGTGTTAGCCCTGTGTTGCTGCTCATATACAGCCTCATTGTGGACAGGGGGAGGCTTTATGACCAAGAGGATGATAGTCTGGAAAGCATTTCAGATGTATATTTGTTTTTCATATCTAGTCAAAAACTGCTATCTTGAAAAAGCTGCTGGGAAATCAAGCAGTGGTGACAACTGTGTTATACAAATGTAAACCTAACAGCTCCTGTTACTGTTGGACAACTAGAGATATATGTAAAGGCTCTTTTTAACAGCCTTGGCCAATTTCAATTTGTATGAGATCAATACAGCTTTCACATAGGCTATCCTGTTCAGGTTTTTTCACCTCTCCTCTGTTCGTCACTAAGCAAGATAAGAAACATCAAATTACATTCCTTGATCCTTTCCAAATCAAATTAGATTTTTGGGCTGTATTATACCGCTCCTACTATGGGTCTGCTAATCCAATCATGGAGTGCCAAGGCTCACTTCCCCCAGTCCAAGATAACATGCATAGAAAATCAAATGATTTTATTCAAGAGGGATTTATGAATGAAGTAATTGTAGAATGGTTCCATATTCTTGTTAGTGGGAAACATCGTGAAGTAACCCTGACCCAGGAGGGGACTAACTGTGAGTGTTCTCACCCTAAAGCTGGGACTCATGTGAAAAGTGTGCACACTTAAATGCAAGATCGCTCCTTTAAAAGTAGCTGCTCCTCTGGATACCAAGTAAGAGGGAAAATAAATGTTTAATATGTTTTTGGGTTCAGCTCAAACACAGCTTGTCTAACTAAATAAGGTTAGTAGCAAATGTTTTTCTTCTCATTCGTAGAAGATCAATCTTCCTTATGAAATGCCTGTTGTTGTTCGGCTGCTTTGGCAAAACAAAAGGGTTAAACAGGCATGTCCTTTCATCAGATGACCGCCCCAGGCTATGGAGGAACAGGAATTAATGCTGCTGAAAGATGATTGATTAATGGAGGAACACTGGATTAAAATCAATAACTGCACTGCAATGCTCAAGGAGAATTTCATTGTTTTAACTCTGTTGACTGCCACAGCTACAGCTTCAGATTGATTTATCGAGCAGTGTTTTGTGCTCTGGTGGTAGATTTTTAAGCAGGAAAGGAAATAATCATGAATGTTTAAGAGTTTCAGTAACTCAGGGAGTTAGTCAGAGGTAAAGGCATATTCGGAAAACCATTAGGTTAGCATTCATTGTTGCAGCAATGGTCGGTTTAAAAGTTCAAATTTAAATGAAGAATTATATTTTTTTTAGTAGAGACAAAAGTGATAGCTTAAAACCAAGCGAAAGTGTGCAGTATGTCAGTGTGCAGAAGGCTGGATATGAAGACAGTGAGCAAAATCAAAGTGAAAGTTTTGCAGGAAGTTGAGGAGAACATGGACTTTTGATATTACATCTGGAGAACTAGAGCAAAAGAAAAAATTACAGGACTGTAATGAAATTCCTTACAAAGGAAATGGAAATGATAAACCCCGACTCTGAGTTTTACTGGGTTAAAAATAGAAAGTAAAGAAAGCACACTTGGAGCTTTTTTCCACTTGAAAGCTATAAAGACGAGCCCTAGCTCAGCTTTAGAAAGAGTAACTGGTGGTGTTTTTCTTCTGCTATTGTGCTTCAGTGTAACACGATGACACAGGAGGAATATAACTAGATAATAAGGTGCAGTTACACTTGTCCTTTAATAATAATTAATCAGTATACTTTAACAACTGTACAGTACAATGCCCATTAGGGCCTGCAGAACAGCACTGCTTCATTAGAGATAAATGTGCGTGGCTAAGGGTAGTAAAGCTCCCTGCACTATAGTGCACTGTACAAAGCCTTTCTACAGGCTGTTGCTTTGAAGAGTGCCTTTTACAAACATGTTTCCACTCTTTTAGGAAGACTGAGAGGTCTTCCAGTGGAGGGGGACAGGGAAAATGACTGTAAATGGATGCAGGAGCTGCTGTCATTGCCACCTGGATTGCAGGTTGTCCTTCCGCTCCATAACATTGGTGTCTGTCTGCAGAATCAATATATCCAGCTGACAGAAACATGTTGAAAAAAGTAGCAAGCTGAGGATAACCGTCTGTGTTGCAGGCAATAATCTGGACAAAGTGCCAGCATATAGCCGGGAGTCATAGATGATAAATTGCCATATTTAAATGAAGTTGCCTCCTCGCTCATTTTTTTCTGCCTCATCAACAACACATGTATTAATGTTTTATGTTCAACGCCCTACATGTTACAATTTATGGAGCATGTCATTAGACCATATGCATTGAATAATAATAAACTAAATTCATAAATCCCAGAAACCATTTCAAACTTACTCCGAGGGTAAAACGCCATGTTCTCCTACAAAAAATGAATGTGAAAGCCGACTCACACATTTTGATAAACATAATTCACATTAGCCGAACCTGAAGACAGATTATTTAGTATTCTGTGATTTCAGGACCTTTTAAAACTAAACTAAAATGCTTTTTTTCTGTTTGCAGTCATTCTAAAGTTTACGAAACAAACTTTTACTGCTAAGTTGGTGCCAGATGGAGTGTTTCAGCCGTATGGGCCAATCAGAGGGCCATAAAGTTAAGATAGATAGAAGATATTAATATAATTCTGGATTAATGCACTTAAAAGAAACTCCTCAGATGCTGCTGTTATTGATCATTATTTTACAATAAAGAACGAAGTTTTTTAACCTCTTACAGGGTAGGGGAATTTACATGAAAATAAAGTAAATTGAAAGCTGCTCTTCAACCATTTGCACCAGCTGCATGATTTTGGTCTCATTCAAAAGATAACTCTCTTATTGTTCTTGCAAAACATTGAATAATCACTCCAAGTGCTTCTGGCACTGAGTAATAGTGGCCTGAATATACTGAATTTGAAGAAAATACACTCCGCCTGAAGTTTGTTGTTAAAAAAGATGCCTGAAGATGGGTATAGCTGGTAGGTATGGACTGGAAAACAGAATACAAACATAGAACCAAGTGTTATGAAGTAAAACTTCCAATTTCAAATAAAAGAGATAAAAACTTAATTTAATAGACATATTAGAGTAACACCAGGCGTACACAAACTGTGCATGTGTACATATTATAATATTTATTAATAAAATATTTTTATTTATTTATAAATAACTATTATATACCCATATTCCCTGTTAGTAGTAATCACACAGAGTAAGTGAAGTATAAACACATTTTCTTTTTTTAATGTTTTTTTTGTATTTTCTTCTGAACAATAAATAATTGTTACATTACAAAATAATTGTAATTTTGAAAATACATTTTATCTTGTAAAATCAAACCATGGGAAGTGACACATGTAACGAACGAGGTGGGCCTCCCGGTGCTGAGCTGCTCCTGGCGCAGCCTGTAACAATAGAAGTGGGTGGGCACTTTCTTATCAAGTTGACACTCATTGGCTCATGAAGGTTGTAAAAAACCCATCTAAACTCCGATTCGCTCAAATGCAGTGTCAATCTAACGCTAAGAGTCCGCGCAACAACTAGGAAGTGTCTGAACCACGATGAGCGCACGAGATATTAAGTTATGACTGTTTATGATCACACAATGTAAAAATCAATCAGCTGATTTCATAGATTGCAACAGCTGTTCATGGACTTTTATCGATGTGACGATGTTCACGGTGGATATCTTTTTATCGGAGACGAACGTGTGGACATCTGGCAATGCCTTAGGTGCGTTTTTTTTTAAATATTGCTGAAAAGAGGATATTTATGAGGCTTTATAGGTGATTGGGCTCAAAGTTATGATTTTGATTTTGAGTGTACTTGCTAGTTTGAGGAGCTGATTGTACCGCTGTTGTGATTTTCATCTCAATATCTAAATAGACGAGATTCTAAACTTTCCAAAAATATTATTATTATTATTATTTATTTATTTTTATTATGAAATTTACATGTACATGGCACAATAAAACTCCTCGACGGCCGTCCACCCGTTGAGAGGTTTTTAATTAAAGAAGACAGAAACTTTGTTCACCATGAACGATGTGGTTCATCTTCTCCAGCACACATTTGAAAGACTTGAGGTCCTGTATGACTTGGGCTCTAATGCACTTTACAAAAGTATGATAAGACAAGTCAAATGCTCATTAGATCTGTACTTTTGTACAGGACAACACAACACAGTCAGGGTTCCTCACACAATCCTGCATCCTGTAGCAAGCCGGAGTGTGGCACAATGCTGCCCAAACCAATTAAATATGAATAGGAACTCATCTCCTTTTACACAACAACGATACAATATTTAGCACATGATGATCTGTGTCAGGAGTATTTTCTGTCCCTTGCATCTCATATCGAGAGCCTTGAAGAGCAATTAGGGCCCTTTTCTCAAGAAGAGGAGCGACGGCTGGGACTGTGTCTAAGAAGCAGCCATACTCCAGATCAAAGCCAGCCTGTCAGAGCCTCTTATAAACCATTTCTGTGCTCCAGCTTGTGTTGTGTCAATAAAAAGTAGGCCATTGGCTGTAATTGTAAGGCAGCAGTATATTTCTAGATATGTTTTTACATTAGGGGAAATCAAGCGGCACAGTTTTCCACTGCAGGTTTACAGTTGTGTACGGTTGTATTTGCAGGTACACAAAGAAACAAAGGCTGTGCTTTGAGATGCTGAAAGTTAAAAGTTTAAAAAGTTGGTAAACCTAAATTGAAAGAATACATAAAAAAATAAAAAGGTCCGGAGTGCTTGGATGTTAAACATGTGTAATGAAGGTGCTCTGCTCTGATGCTTTTGACCCAATGCAATAAAGGTCAATTGAATGCACTTCATTTACCGAAAACAATGTCCTTGTTACTCTTGGTCATCTACAGAACATGCTGTCAGCAGTTTTAATAAGGACTATTATTTTGGTGCAAAGAAGTTCTAGTAACCATAATTAGTTAACTTCAATTTCAACTCCTAATATTCACACAGTGAATGAGAGTGGATGGAAACGGAAACAGATTTTCTTTGGCAGATTTGGTTAAAATTTGAGTGTACATTTGTATGGACACTCTGCCATTGTTAATTAATACAAAAGGTGTTAGCGATTTTGAAATGAGTGGTTTCTAGGGACACTTAGCTTTACACTAATTGTGCCTATTCAAAACATAGGTTGATTTAAGAGTTGTTATTTCTGCAACTCCATTTACAACCAAGTTGTGTCAATTTAATCTCTCGCTATTTTTGGTGCATTTTTTGGGCCTAGAACGATGACGTCACCATTCTTAATCATGCTTCCAAAGTTACAATTGGCATGGTTGCATTGCCAACCGAGGCAAGAGCCATCAATGAGCACAACCTGAGAAAAAAGCTGAGATGTGCGCATTGATGCAGAGGTGTGGAACCAGGCAGGAGTAAGAGGGTCACTGGAAAAAGATGCTGCCGTTGAATTTGTTTTTAATGTCATTGTTTCAGTGCTGTGAGCAATACAAACTAAATTCCCTTCGCCTCTATTATATTGGTGTGGAAGCAGAAATCTCATTGACAAATATCTCAAAATAAAGGCAAATAAAAGCAAAACTGTCTGCATGACCACTAAAAGTAAAGACTAACATTTGTGTTTTTTATTTGTTTGTTGTTGTTTTCTTTACCCTTTAATAAAGAATTGCCCCAGAGTGCTACTGCAGTATGGATACAGAACAAACACATTTACAAAAGCTTTACTGCATGTAAATAAATTATATGTGTGTTCCCTGGAAACACATTAAATGCCAAGCAGATGGATGATATGAAATTTGACACATGATGTTGTGCGTGAAATAACATGCCAGGTAATTCTTATTGTATTGCGGCGGTTACGTCATAGAACTGCAGTATGTGTGACCTTTGCAATGTAGCACGAAGGGTCTTCATATGGGCTCAAACAGGAAGAGGTAAATAGAAGTGACAGGCTTATATACCTCGCACCACTTACTCTAGAAACCTGCGGTTTATTCAACATGTCTCTTGGGCCTGCTTCTCTGTCAGCCTCGGCTTTACTTTTGGGGGTTTTCGAGTTCTGCCCGGGGAGGGTGACAGGGAGTATGTATTGTAGTCAAAACAATTTGCTTGTGACATTTTGATAACTACTTTTCTTCTTGCTTGGAGAGGATTGTGCTAGCATGCCATTTAATTTAGTGGCAGGATGCAGGCTCTACAGTCTGAAAGAAAGCTTACAATGGTGAGAAAAAGCCTATTATTTTTATGTCTAACAGAAAATAATGAGAGTATACATAACAGAAACAATACAAAGGGAGAGAGATGATAAAAGGAGGGAGGCAGTTAAAAAAACACCAAATCTTTTGAAAAAATAAAAAGGTGAGAGGTATAAAAAAAAAAAAAAACAGTCGGGAGCAAAAGTCAACCTGGATAAAAGCACGAAGAGATCTAAAGTACGACAGGTAGATAGATCAACATGAAGGTATGGAGGGGAGAAAAAAAGTGAGAAACAGGAAAAAACAAGCAAGTGATCATGTCTTTGAAAGAAAAAGAGAGAGGAGTGAACATTGCTAAGTGCATACAGTGTCAGAAAGCATGAGCATCTGGGTTGTCATCAGAAATGGGCATTTCGTGTTCTTCCTTTGGTCGCTGTGCAGTGGATCGTGGCTGTTGACATCCCTGTCAGATCCTGGGCTCCCATCCATCACCTCAGGGAGATATATTAATGTGGCAGCGTGTTTTAGCTTATCCATCACAACATCAGATGGAGCCCACACAGAACTCAGTTGAGGACACAGTCTAGTCACTCAGACAATTGATGAATCAGACCTTGACTGACCCTTAAAAGACCAAGTGGAATTTAAATGGTTAAATGAACTGAAGTGTGTTTATTGTTGGACTGACTGGTTGAGTTACCAAATGGACACAAAGCGTGACTTCTGGACTGCAATACCAGCAGTTTTTGGATCAAGGTTTTGAATTGTTGTTATGATCCAAAAACAGCTGAAGAACATTGAGACCTTTAACTGAGATACATGGTCACAGTCACAGTCCACTTCATAGGGGAGGCAGTTCAGTCTGGTGGCATCCACAGCATCTCAGGCTCGCAATGCAGGTTTTACAAGGAGAACAAGGAGAACCATTCGATTTCAGACACACATTCATAATGGTGCTCTTGCTATGTGGCTTTGTCTTTTGGTGGACATCCACGTAGTTCCGTTAAATTTCACCAGATTTTTTGTTTTAGCGTTTGAACTTTAAATCTAAGTCAGCACCTTTAACATATCACGGCAGACACCATCAGACAGGCGAAAGTGCAGGTGGTAGAATTACAGCTCACATGGTAAATGACATGTAATCTTTATCAAAACATTTGATTAATATTATGTATTTTGAATCAGATATTCTTAACTCTTAAATACCAGTATCGGTGTTGGCGTCAAAAATCTAATATTGCTTTCAAAAGGTATCAGTTTTGAAGGATTTGGGAAATAGCATTCTTGTTCAATTTTTTTTTGTTTCAAATTAATTTGGATGGTTTTTAAAAATTTAAATACTTGTATGGGCATCTGAACTGGATATTGCAAATGCAAGAAATACTTGTGTCTGTGCGTCCATTCTGGTTTATGAAACCTGGTTTCAGAAACCCTTATCCTAAATTTAAAAACCTGTAGGAATTGGGATACTGAGTTAGAATATGATCAAATCCAGATAAGACTCAAAACCAGGATACAAGTGTGTATGGAAAAGCTTAATTTAGGAAAATTAAAGAAAAAGAAAGAAAGAAAACTAAGCTATCTCTCTCTCTCTCTCTCTCTCTCTCTGTCTCTCTCTATCTCTTTCTCTCTCTCTAAGTGCATGATGGGAGTTCTTTCTTTGAGTATTTTGTTAATGGGTGTTAATTTAACTTAATTCACTGGTGATAGTTTGATTTAGTTGACTTTCGGTGCGTTTTGGTGTGGTGTTTCGAGGTTGTTGGGGGTTTTCTCTTGCCGGTGTCTCGCCGGTCGGCGTCTTTCGCCATGGTAAATGGAGAATTCGCCAAGCTTACAAGGTAGCACAGCATTAAAATTTCAGCTGGCTTCCCGTGTAGCATGGAGGATATTGGTTTAGCTGTGGGGGAAAAGGTCGGGCACAGCAGTATTAAGTCACTGGCACGGATGAACGGCGCTGTTGTCATTTTCCTGGACCAGCTGGAGAAGGTGAACCGCGTCATCGAGACAGGTATCATGGTGAACGATTTGTTTGTGCAGGTACTGCCACACACGCAACCCGCAACCAAAGTTGTTATTTAACCGATGAGTTTCTCAGCAGAGAGCTGTCCAGACACGGGAAAGTTGTTCCCCGGTGAAAAAGATCCTGTCTGGATGTAAGTCTCAGTTACTTAAACATGTAGTGTCTCACCGTAGACAGATGTATATGATTCTTAATAACCGGGATGTGGAGCTGAACCTCCGCTTCCATGTTAGAGTAGATGATTATGATTACATGATTTTTGTCACCTCATCAAGTATTATGTGTTTTGGTTGCGGGGAGGAGGGACACACCGCAAGAGCTTGCCCGAGGCACGTTGACCAAGCTCCGTCTGGTCCTAGAGGAGCGGCGGCTGGTGAAGCGGGGGGCTTAGGTGCAGGTAGAGGAGGCAGGAGGTTTGGGAGGAGAGCCGGTAGAGGTGACAGGAGAGGTGCAGGAAAATATGGCAGGAAAAGAAAGGGTCACATGGAGTGAGCAGGTAGAGGAAGCGGAGATGGAGGAGGAAGAGGCAGCAGCAGCACTGGAGACATTACAGAAAAGACCTGCTGCCAAGCGTAAGAAAAAGTCAAAGAAGGCATCCAGTGATGCTAAAAACAGTAAAGTTGGGGAAAAGGGACAGACTGTGAGAAGGCAGGGACAGACGGACGAGAGTCTTAGTGTGGACGAGTGTGTGTCGGACAGCAGTGATATCCCTGGTTTTAATTAAAACTAACAGTCAGAAGAAGAAAAAATGTATACGGCTGAAATGTTAAAAGTTTTTCTCCTACAAACAAAAAACCAACATGGTGTAAAGGTGGAGGATTACTTTCCAGTTTTTATTTTTATTACCTCAGCCAGACTCCATATGAGTCAAAGAGAGGAGTCCAGCCTCACTGACCAAGAGTATTATAGATTAAAGAAACTTGTGGTAAAAGTAAAAAAACAAATACATTTTGATGATGCGTGTTTTAAATAATATATTTGTTTGTTTTTTTACTTTTTTTTGCTCTTCGCGAAACAGTGGTGAATGCGCAAGGCAAGAAAAAAACAAAAAACTTGAATTTCTGGGGGCGCGGGATTCCGTTGGGGGAATATATATGTATATTGTTTTTCAACGGTGCGCGATCTACCCGCACTACACTCGCTGACCGGTCGCGATCAACCTTTTGGGCACCCCTGGGCTAGACTGGTCCGGTCACGGTTTCAAAACGCCACCTAGATGGATGCTCCCTCTAACTTCTTCTTCGGTCTGGAGAAAAAGAACGGACCGAAGAGGGTCATCCACTCACTTCTCTCAGACACCGGGCATGAAATAACTGAACCAAGCAAGATAAGAAGGTGAGCTTTTATTCTTCCCTCTACTTCAGTGAGTATGAGGGAGATGAAACACTGTGATGCATTACCTCAGGTCTCAGAGGAGACCAACTCACAGCTAGAGAGGCCGTTGACTATGATGGTGGTGCTGTGCAGGTCAAGGACCCTGTGCTTACAACAGCTGGTGGATGCAGTGGGGCCGGCGCTGAATTATGCCCGGGTCCCAGAGTTCTTCTCTCTTTTAACATTGGTCTTTAGTCTGTTTAATGTAGTTGTTACTGAGTGTTTTTATCATGGGAGCTGCCTACAAAAAAAGATAACAAAGAAAAGTAGCAGCTCCTAAACTTCCTCTCAGGAGAAGCCAAAATGTACATTTGCATAAGTAAAAAGAACAGAGTGGAAAACAGAGAAGGGCAAGAGGCGACAGCAGTGTGGCTGTGCAACATTAAAGCAAGACTCTGGCTCGAGTTCAGGTTTTATAAACATATAGGAGACATAGACACTTTTAAACAACGTTTGTGTTTTAAAAATATTATCTGTTCTGTCAGTGATGACGAATTACACTTTGCGCAGTTTTGATTGGATAGTTTTTTTATTATTATTTTCTTTTAACCCTTTGATACACAAGCTATGCAAACCCCTTTATGGGCCGCGGCATGGGTCGAGGGTGCCGCGTGTTGGCCTGTGGTGTTGTTTCGTGCATGCTCGTTCTTTGCTGTGTTTCTGGAGATCGATTTATTTGGTCATTTGGTATTCCGGCTGTTCATTTAATGCCTTAATTTTGGTTGCTGCTGGTCGTTGTTTAAAATGTTTTCCGATATATAATAATAATATGTAAATAAAGTGTTTTTTTAAAACTCTGTCTCTCTCTGTCTCTCTCTGTCTCTTCACAGTATTGCCATTATCATTATTGACAAAGACTAGGCCTATTTAAAAGAAGATTGAATGCGACAATATGTTTTTCTTTCGAAATATGTCCACCATTTTTTAAAGCAATTTGTCTTGGAAAACTATGAAATATATGTTATACACTCTGAGACAACATTTGTATCTGTCACTCACTGCTGAAAGTGCTGCAGTATAAAATGAGCTTCATAGTGAGAGAGCAGCTTCATTGGTCATTGATTGAAGGCTCTATATTGCAGTAGATGGCACTTTCAGGTGTTAATTAAATGAACAATTTCCTGCCATACCTCCATTTGCCTGTCACTAATCTAACACCCTTATTTCTAACTATAACTATGTGCCTGTGTGTGTGTGTGTGTGTGTGTGTGTGTGTGTGTGTGTGTGTGTGTGTGTGTGTGTGTGTGTGTGTGTGCGCGTGTGTGCGTGTCCACTGACCTGGGTTTCGGTGTCATGTGCCGATTAGCTCTCCATCTTGTGAAACTTTTTTATTGTATTAACTGACACCTGTTGGGAGGGGCTGGGGAAGCTCTAAATAGTGGGAGAGAGTAGATAGAGAAAGAACAAAATATGTTATTGTATTAGTGTTATCGCCCTATTTTCTTTGTCTCTCTGGTTGACCACTCTATTTTCAAGGGGATTTGCTCGAGGATGACAGGTATCACAGTGGTTTGGGAAAATGTTATCACCTTTCCTTGCTGTGTTTAACATCCCTCCCTTGGTTCCCCATTATCTACCTCCTTGTCTATCTATGTCTCTTATCTTTCACTGCCTCCCTTTTATAAATTACTACCTCCACTACACAGGAAATGACAACAATCCTGCAGCAGCATGAAGAGAGCTTCTCATGTGAAATTAGAATGCACGTCATGTGCTAGCACATCAAGAGCACGCTGTGTTGGCATGCTCCTCCGCCTCACAGGACACATTAAGAATGCTTGTTTGTAAAGCTTTTCAGTGGTTGATGCAATTAAATTAAATGTAAAGTTAAACAGCAAATGTTCCATGTTCAAGATTAGAAATGATCTTCCATCTCCTGGTTGTGGAATACAAGTGTTTGAGCAGATGTAGTTGTTTTGTTTGGTCCATTACATAATGAACTGTGTCCATGCAGTGCCCCCTTGTGGTCGCATGTGACAGAGTCCTCTGACAAATATCAATTGAAGCCTTTAGACATGTTTCCATTCTAAGGGGCAAACAAATCAGATCTTGGCTTGTACACACTCAGTCTGAGAATCCACTACCGCCCTTTTTTTATTTGAAATTAAGATGACATGATTTAAAGATTTATGCTTCTGAAGGTATAAAATGAGGAATCCAGAGCTCTGCCTCTAGTCATAATTTTAAAATGAGTACCATAAAGTAAAGATGGCAGCAATATTGGACACATTTAGCTGGGTATAAATGTAAAATCAATGGCGGTGGGGGTGGTTGGGTGGGGGGGCTGAGGACAGTTAAGCTCCTGCTAAGCATGAATCATACCCTACAGAGCAGTTATTGAGCAGTTATTTTAGAGCTCTATGTGAAACAAGTGCACAGTGCAGCAGTTGGATGCATTCAAGGCTTCGAATGGGAAACCAAAAGCTTTTCTTTTCACCATCCCGTTGCCTCAGGCTCGAGGAAGCTTTTTTTCGGTGGAGGTGAGTTGAGATTTTCCCAAAAAGGAATAACATCAGAAGCCTCTCCACCTTTCCAAAAAGGTCAAATATCATCCAGTTCCTGCCTAGCTCAGGGCTAAAGGAGAGAAAGCATCTGAAAAAAGCAACCCAGGACTCCCAGGACTGCTTAGTTTTCTTCAGTGCCACTGTCCACGCTTTGAGAAGAGAGCAATGTGTGTATCTTTCATCATCACAGTGTGAACCTTCTGTCAGATCTGTTACTCCTGCTCCTCTTTCTCTCTCAGGCTCTCTGGTTCAA
The DNA here is from genome assembly GCF_900634415.1 of Cottoperca gobio. Taxonomy (NCBI): domain Eukaryota; kingdom Metazoa; phylum Chordata; class Actinopteri; order Perciformes; family Bovichtidae; genus Cottoperca; species Cottoperca gobio. The sequence continues at coordinate 23,680,705 of NC_041355.1, read as the reverse complement.
AAACATACCTGTGTGCAGGCATAGAAACACACACAGAGAACTTCAGAGTCGAGGTGTCCCTCTGCTGCTCAGGTGTGAAAGTGTGTTGGTGGTGGAGAGTTTACCTTCAGGTCATTTGCCGAATTCCAGTGAGAGCTGCTCATATTGCCAATGGGAGCAGCCTGCTCCGGCATTTTGACTTGTACAGTAACTACTTGCTTTTTGGGCGATTCGAGATCTGTCAGATGGGTAGGAGGGCTGCACTGCGGGGGAGGAACGACCTGGGACAAGATTAGATGTTCAGATGGCAGGTTTGTGCAACTTGTGTAGTATTTAAGTGCAGGGGCAAAGCAACAAAGGAAAACAAAAGTTTGTTAAACAGTTTTCAACAGCGAGCTCAGCAGTGACCATTTGCAAAATGTCACTAAACACTTCAAGCTATGGCAAACCACAAATGTCAACAAAAAGATAAACTATGGCACGCTGACTCAGAGTGAATGCAGCCAAACGATAGAAGCAACAGCTGAGCGCTTATCACTCTCCAAGCCAGCAACACATCCGATTGGCACGGTGGGTAAACTTGGCTCGGCTACACCTCGACACAGCCACGGCAACAGGCGGGAAGAAGCAATGGACGGTGAAAAAGAAGAGTAAGAGTGGGAAAGATTGAGAGACAGATGGGGACATTATAATGTGTGTGTGGTTGCATGAGTCTGATCAGGTTTGTATCTCTACTAAGTTAGAGAGTCATTTCCTGTGGTTACAATGTTGATGTGGTAAGCAACACATGGCAAGTACTTCCCAGTGCCTTTTTTTGCATGTGTTGCCAATGGAGATGGTTTAAAGGGAATTCGTCAACCTGGGTCTCATGCTCATGTTTTGTCCATCTGGCAAGAGCAACAGCAACTTCTGATCAAAAGTAAACTCTGGTAGCTGAGGTATCAAATAGATTGTTGTTGGTTTAAAACAAATATGTAACCTTTATTTAACCAGGAAGACCCTTGAGATTAAATTCTCTTTTCAAGGGAGACCTGGCAATGAAATGCACCCTTCAGTTACACAGTGTGTTTGATTTAGCAAAACCACAACAATGAGCTTAAAGAAGCTAAAATGCTCTGTTGAGTTGAGGGAACTACAGCTAAGTCTGGTCTGTCACTACAAGTGACCCCTTTCACATTATAAATGAGTAATTACATCCATTGTTAATACATTAGTGGGTATAGTAGAAGAGCAGCAGCAAATGTGATGGTTAGAGTCTGCAAGAGAAGAAAGTGAAAATACAAATCATGTAGTTTTCAACAATGAAAGGGAATCCACTTTACTATACAGCTCATTACAACAGCTATAGGGATTTCCAGGGGGACTAGTTTTTGTATTTATTTTTTTAGCTGTCAGAATTTGACGCATCAAAGTCTGGGATTACTGCATATGTGAAACAGTTGTATAAAGCCTTTTGTGCCACCAAACGTCAGCTTTGTGAAGTCTGATAAATGTTCTCAAGTAATGTCACTTATGACTACAAGTTTGAAAATGAATAAGATCTGTTTGTGTGCAGTTAGAAAGAAGAGAGCTTACCAGACCTCTGTAGCCGCTACTCATTGAGGCTGCTTCTAAAATAACACACCAGGATCTCAAACTGACCTTTCTGGACTTTTTTTACATTACATTACATTACAGTTCATTTAACTGATGCTTTTAATAGTAATAATAATAATAATAATAATAATAATACATTTTATTTATAGAGCACTTTTAAAAGGTACTCAAAGACGCTTTACATGTACATATAACATTACAAATTAGATTAAGAAAAACAGGACATCAACATTAAGAATACATAGAAGTAATTACACATTGAAAGCAGATATGAAGAGGTGAGTTTTGATTTGAGATTTGAACATGGTGAGATCGGTACAGTCAATCACGGATGTGTTTGGGGAGTGAGTTCCAGAGGGAGGAGGTGGCGATGGAGAAGGCTCTGTCACCCCAGGTCCGGAGCTTGGTCCTTTGTGGCTGGGACAGGAGGTTGGTGTCGGAGGAACGGAGGGTGCGAGAGGGACTGGTGATGGAGCAGGTCGGTGAGGTAGGACGGGGCCTGGTTGTGAAGGGCTTTGTAGGTGAAGAGGAAGATTTTAAAATGGATGCGTTGGGAGACTGGGAGCCAGCGGAGGTTCTGCAGGACGGGAGTAATGTGGTCACGGGAGCGGGTGTGGAGTGGTTTGTCCAAAGCGACTTACAATAAGACTTGCATTGTGGGTAATGTAGGCAGCAGGTTTTGATAAGGAAGAATACATGTTCTATGGTTGTGCTGCAATGCTAAAATCGAGAGAGTAGTCTTTGAAAGTAGTCCATGTTTACCAAATCTCAAAACCACAGAAGTGGTGAGAAGCATGTTATAACTAAGTTGAGGGTCTTAGCATAAAGGATGCCTTTTGTTGTACAAACTGTGACCATTTGACACACACATTAATACAAGGTGCCACAAGCTCATCAGGAGTGATGAACATTCACACACACTCACACACACCGTTTTCCATGCCATTGGAAGCAATTTGGGGTACAGTATCTTGCCCACGGACACTTTGAAAAATAAGTCTGGTTGTATAGAAGTCTATGAAGAAATGACTCTACTTCTCACTTGATTTAGTTGTATGTGAGTTTATGTGTTCAATAGCTAGTTTAAAGTGCTCTTCATACAGCATGATGTTCATTTAGTAAATTATGGTCCCATTTAGAGTAAAAAAGATGATAAAGCGGGGTATGCTTTAGGGTGTGGCTACCTTGTGATTGACGGGTTGCTACCACGGTGTGGTCCGTTCTAGATGCTCTCTTTGTTTTTTCACAGTGTGTTTACAGTTCATGAAAGGTAATTGTAACATTGTGGTTTCCCTTAGATGTCACTTCTGATTGCAAAAAAACAAGATGGTGACAGCCAAACTCGAGGCTTTAAAACTGTAGCGCACAAACAATGGGTAAAGTCACAGTGACTACATCAACTTCTTATATACAGTCTATGAATTAAACTAAGTTGGACAAAATTCAGAAAGGTCCTTTTAAAGAAGAACAAGAGCCGTGAGTTGACCACTGACTTTCTTCTGTTTGGAAAAGACGCCATGCTTTCCTCCTGAGTGCTGCCATGTTAGTGTTTACAAAGTGAAACGACTATCCCAGTGTGTATGTCATTGGGCATGTGTTTGAGTAGAAGTGTATTTGTGTGTGTTTGGCTACTCCTTTATTCACCTTTAGCTCCATCACTGGTTGCGCCAGTCTTGTGTACTTCTTTTCGGCCCTCATGGCCCTGCACTGTCAGGTTTTTGATGGCCACCTTTATGCAGCTGCTTCAGCTCTTTCTGGCAGACCTCGAGGTCCTGCTGGAGCTAAATTTGGAAACACCAAAGAGCAAAGATGAAAAAGATGCCCAGAGTTGATGTGCTTCACTTCTGGAGTTATATGGCCAGTATGACTGTATCCTGCTGGAGTTTTCTATCTTTCTGACTGCACTCGCTCAAAGCAAAGTATCCTTTCTCTGTGCCAGTCTTCAGCAGTTACTCATGTACAAAGTAACATTTCCCTTATTGATTTTGGGGTGTTTGTTTAGCAGAAAGCCCAGTGGTTCTTTCTTTTATCTACTACCTTTTAAAAGATAATAAAAGCAAGTTAAAGGTGGTGTAAAAGCAAGGTAAAAGTTGCTGTAGATCCAGAGTCACATGAGCAGAAAACCAGATTCTCTGCGTGTCTGATTTACTGTATCTAAAACACAGTACCGAGGTCAGGCTGACGGTGCCAATATACTACGCTGATTAAAGAGCTTTGAGACGTCTTCACTTTCTACCACTAATTTGCAGATTAATCTACGAAAAAGGGAAACCCCACTGTTTTACACATGTAAGTCCAGAGTGCTACTGCAAATGTGAAAAGGTTGCATAAAGCCTTAAGTCCATCCAGAGTGATATAAAAATATGATCAATGTCCTTAAATGATGTCACTTGAGTCAGCATCGGTTGGGGTTGAAGACTACAAGTTTGAAAATGAAAATAATCTGGAGGTGGGGAGTTAAAAATAAGTGCTTTTACCAGACCTCTGAGTCCAAAAATGTCATAGGACACTATTTCTAAATTGGTGGAGTGCATTTTTATTCTCTGTGCATGTGTCAATGAGTGTTTCTTCTTCTTTCTCAGCACATATTCAATCTTCACTGGATCATCAAAATGAAAATGAAGTACAGTTATGCATAACAGTGATCTGCGATATAAATAACCTGAGTGGGAAACATCTCCAAATGAGAATAGAAGACAACAAGGACTCACTGGACTTCACCTAATCTTAAAGGTATAATATGTACATTTTAAGAACTTACTATTATACCACATGTTTTTAACAATGTTCAAACCTAGAAAAATCTGTAATTTTATTCAAGGTAACACTTCGGCTCATTTGGTTGAAAAAGGAAATTTCCAATGCATTGTTGTACTTTTAAGTCATACCAAACATTTTCCAAGAATTTCACAGCTCATCAAATGCAGAGATGAGGACTACAAGGGAAGAAGAAGTAAATGCTGGTATTTGGTGTCTGGATTCCCCCAATGGATCCCCAATGTGTCTTCTCCTGGTTTCTGCCTCCTGGAAGTTGAGTAATGAAGTTACAAACTGTCACTGTCAGAATGTTTAAAAGCTCATTTAATAGGAAGTATAAGGTAAATCACAGGCTCCCAGAGTCTGTTCCTATCCTCATTGAAAAAGTGAAATTATACACTCCTGAAATTACTATTTAATAGGTGGGTGCTGCCTGTCCATTGCAGTCAAGTGACATATGATGTGAACACCTGCCAGGTTACATGTAATGTTTGAAATGTTTTTCCTCTTTCCTCTTTACCTGATGCCAACAGCTTAAAAGTAATTTAGCTGCCAAAAAACTGCAGTTTTGTTGTTGATCTGACACTGCGTCAATTGCAATAACTAACTTTTAGTTGATATGTTATATGTTCTAATTATGATGGGAAAAGACAGCCGTTTCTTTTTTTTTCAGGTCGTAATGTAACCTAAATATATCAATTCTCTGAGCTGAATGGTACTTCAACAGAGGTGGAAGAAGCATTTAATTAAGTAAAACTGCCAATATAATAATGTAGAAGCACTTAATTACAAGTAAAAGTCACGCATTCAAAATCGCACTTAAATAAAAGCAATAACACCAAAATATACGTATTATATCAAAAGTAAAGGTGTTTTTTTCTGCAGAAAAATGTCCACCGTGACTGATACAATATTAGATTGTTAATGCTGATATATAGATTTGAAAACAGCATTTTACTAGTGGAGCTAGTTAATCTACTTTATACAGTTAGGTAGTTTAGTCAAGTGGTTCTCAATCTAGGGGTCAGTCCACTCAAAAGTGTCTCATGATAAATCTGAGGTCACAAGCCAAAAACGTTTGGTTTAATCTTAAACAGTGTTTAAAAAAATGTTTAGCTCATCATGTGTTTTTATACAAAATCCTCATGTGAAAAGTTACTTGTAAATACAACTGTCAAATAAATGTAGAGCAGCAAAAAGTAGAATATTTTGCTCTGAAATGTAGTGATGTATGTGCAAAGTAGCTTGAAATGGAAACAATGAAGTAAGAAACAAGTACCCTATAATAATACTTCAGTACAGTACTTGAGTAAAACATCATATTTAATCCTCATGTTTTGAGAAATGAAAAAGGCATTCACGTTAAAGATGTAGTTCAGAAGTTGTAACAGTTTTATTGACCTTTAAAAATAAAATGGGCAGAAACGAAACTGAAATAAACATTGAACTCCTCTGTCATAAGGCAACACTGCATTAGAATGAATACGTGTTTTCGGTTGTAAGCGTGATTTCGGATAAGAGCGCAGGTGGAAAGCAAACCCAAACTGTCACTTCTTTTGTTTTGTTGTTTATTGTTGATTTACACTAGATGGCAGCTTTACACAATTCATGAAGCACGATACAGCGCTTATTAGGCATGTGTGCTTTGCACTTGTTAGATACATTTTCAACAGACTGCACGTTTAGCGGAATGCGGCTGCGCCTGGATGAGCTGTTAACGTGTAGATAATAGTTAGGCCTATAAAGCTACACAACGTATTATTATTAATTTTATTATTATTATAAATAAATAAAAATCATGAACGTTCTTGTTTATTGTGTTGCACACATTCCACCCGATTTACCGGATCATTGAAAGGATGTAAAAAACTACAATTGTATTTACAAAATAGGCTACATCATGCTATATCACAAATGTCGTCGCCGATGTTAAACTATGTTTTTTAATAAAGCAAAGTAAAACAACGATCTCCGTTGTTGGTCTGTGCACGCTTGCTGAAGAAGATTATTCAGTCTCAAATTCTTCCGATGAAAAGCAAAACAGCTCCATCCAGGTTCAACATCCTCCTCATATCATCGCTGCACCTTGACCACTCTGCTGTGCGCCTCTTCCGCTTCAGTTGTGTGTTGACTGCAGGACGTCATTTAAAAACACACATTCTCTCCTGTCTACGACCGGAGGAAAGTGTTTATTTCTCTACTTCGGAGGAAACTGTCTCTACGGGATACAGGCAGCAATCATCAGCATCATAAACAGACTTCCTTCAGAGCCGCGGTGAGCTACTGTCAGCATCTTGTCATGGGCAATAATGTATCGACGCTGCAAAGAGGACAACAGCAGGGGTTTCACAGACTTCCAAACTCTCAAATAGATCAGTAACCACAACAAACACTCCAAACTACTGCACATTACTGACACCTAAACGCACCCTTTGGCACCTAATTATGAACGCATGTGATTAAAAACTAGTAGGTAATGTTTGTTAAACAACCTCAGGTAGAATATTGAACCTAAGAACGGTATGCAGAAGACTTAATATGGAGAGGTGTAGAAGTCTGGTATTATCCACTGTGTGTGTTGCTGATGCTCAGCTGTCCGGGGTGCTGAAGAACAGCTCCTGTCTCCGGCTGCAGGAGGCGGGCCATCTGCAGCCGGAGACAGCCTGGTGCAAGGCAAACACACTACAAGCATAACTTGATTTATGGTGTTCAAAGTTTGCTGAACAGAGTTGGGGGCAGTATGTGAGATAACAGCATTTTTTGTATTACATACTGTAAGCCTTTTTATATTTTACCTTTTTTTACAGCCTACAGAAGAAGTTCAGAACTGAAGTTTTATTTGTTGTTGTTTTTTTCATTATTCCCCTGGTCCCCCCTAGGAGATTTCAAGTACAGAGCACACAGCACACGGGCTCTAGTTTTTTTTGTTTTGTTTTATGCTTTTTGGTAATGTGACCAAACACAACTCTTTTTTTTTATGGATATGTACCATATAAATTCAATAATAAAGGCAAGTTAAAGACCAGATTTAGAGACAGAGCTCCACTGAAAAAGAAAATAGGACTGTATTACGTGGCAGCATGCAGGATACATTGTATGTGATAGAGTACACAATAGGTATTTTTCTTGAAAGACTGCAGGAAAAGTGTAAATAATAAAATGAATGATGGCTGAACTTCATTTAGCTGCTTCAGTTTCAGGGCCCTGATATTGTGTCATACTGTTACGGCTTACTGTGGCCCTTGAATGGACAATTTAATAGAAATAATTTCACACAGTAAACCTGGGGCTTCTGGGCCTGAGGCAGTTCTAGCTTTACCCCAACCCATCCAACCCCACTCAATACTCATCGCTTTGCTCAGGGACAATGTCCAAATAATATAAATACCATTCAAAGCGTACAAGTGCAACTAAGGAATCTCAGTGTTGCAGTCATTCTAGTAAAAGGTATATTACAGCTTGGATAATATCTGTCCATAATCAATCTCACATTGAGATCCATTTAAAAGATTTCACAAATATAAAATAATCTTTATCAGCAGATAGAGCAGATTTTCTCTCTTTTTCTAAGCACTTCTCATCCAATTTGGCTTAAAAGTTGATATTTAAAGTTTTACTTTTGGCATTTGAAAAACCAGTTTTCAATACAGACGAACATCAAGGTCCATTTAAAGAATGAACTTTGATGTCAAAATGTTTTAATGCTTTCTTCAGCTATTCCATGCTAAAGAAGATGACATGATACAATTTAAAGCTCCAGAAGAGCTAATACATGGTATTGAGGTGAGGTTGTTACCAGCCATGACAGCGGTGTTGTTTACACATTATGAGTCTCTGTGTGTGTGTCATCATGACAAAATTTGTTCCTGGAGACATCTTCTGTAGCAGGTTCTACCACAGAGGAGGTTTTCAGAAATGTGCCAGGTGTTTATATGTCTGTCTGTCTGTCTGTCTGTCTGTCTGTCTGTCTGTCTGTCTGTCTGTAAAAGCGGCGCAACGGTGCAAGATGCAGTGACAAAAAAGATGTGTTGTTGGGATCAAAATGAAGGTCGAGTTTGAAGATGTCTGTGGATCCAGGAAGGGGTTCCAAGGGGCCATTTATTAGAGAAATAACCAAGAGACCCTGTAGCCAAAGTGTTAGTGATGACTCATGGGGAGGTTTCCAGCACTGAACTAGAATCTTCTTGGCTGCTATTAATTAGGTCATTGTGTTTATATTTGTAAGTTGTGAGATGACTCTAACCAGCATCATTGGCTGGATTAGTTTTATTTTTCCTTTATTTCTTCTTTTTCTCTGCACCATGTTGGTTTGTTGGTTATGAGGTGACGCTGTTGAAAAAAGATGCTGAGAATTGGACTCTTGAAGTAAAAAGTGAAAATACATTTATACACAGAGAATAAATAATGAAGTATGGCAGGTGTTTAGAAGTACAAAGCCGAGCTAAAGTAACACAATCCATTTTAGTACTTTAATCAAAAGTTAAACAATAGCATGTGCTTTCTCCCCCCCGACAGCTCTTTCCAGGACCTTCTGGGCTGAGTCCCATGGGTAATACAATCATGTAAAGTACAAACAAGTCCCCCGTTCTGTCCTGATCCCACTGTTACATCTGGATTACAGAGGGGAAAATTAGCTTGGGGGTAAAGTATTTTTTTAAAAGCTGTCTTCGGGATAATCACCATACAGTAAATACTCAGTTTGCCCTTTTACATCCTCTTCCTCTACTGAGAGCGCACGGCTATTTCCGCATCACAGGAACACAGCACAGAACAAGTGAGTCAGGCGAAGAGAGGCAAGGCGGTGCATGAGAGAAGAGGGACCATTATTGAGCCAGGTTTCCTTGACAACCACCCATAACATGTGCAACAGTTCCCATGGTGATGGTTTGCAGAGTGCATTATCATTTGGATATGATGGCTGATTAGGATGAGGACCAGACGACGTCACTGGCAGCCTTTTAGTAATGAAAGCACAGGGACGTGTTTGTGTCGCTCTGCATCCCAGTTTATTAGGCTCGCGCATGGACCGTGCGCTGTGATTGGCTGGATATGGAGAAGAGATCTGCAGATCGATGCTCAGCCGAGAAGATGATGAATGCACTCAGTCACAGTATGCAGCTTATAACCCTTGACACACACACACACACACACTCACACACACACATATATCCCTCCAACTCACGTCTCGAAGACACACTCACTTCTTCAGTACAGACATTAATTTGTTCTCAGCTGGATAAATGGCCTTCTCTTGGCTCTGCTGACTCAGCTTTTTGTGATGATGACAATATATATCTAATTTCTTACATAAACCACAAAATTATATTGAAATACTGTGTAATATTTGAACTATAGACAGATTTTTCTAATAGTCGTCTACTGGGGTTGTTCTAATCTAGGGGTATGATAGTGTAAGACAAGCTAGTTTCATTAATCAATTCTTGAATAGAGTACAGTTCATTTGAGCACTTTTATATATTAGATAACAAGTTGATTTGTCGCAAAAATTATAGTTTTTGCAGCATTTAAATAAATGTGGCTTGACTTTGAAATAGTATCGCATATGAAAGTAGTTACATCTCAGGTGACATGTTATCAGAAGGGACATATTAGTGCCATGAAGGTTAATTTGTATGATGTTTCCGTATGTACCTGAGATATTTAGGTTGGTTTTTTTGCACTATTTATGCCACAAGAGCTGATGGTTTACTAAATCTGGCCGTGCTTTGTTTTACTTTCTATGATAATTGAGCTGTTTCTTCTAATGTATTATTTTTCCATTGTAATGTTGTTTTCTTTTCATATTCTACCATGAGAACATTAAAACAATCAACAGAGACGATGGAAAGGCTTCAGTATGCTTCAACAAAGTAGTTTGTACGAGGAGCTCCCTCTCAACCAGCTACAGTGTTAAAAAGCTGCTTACATGTTATTGTTAATGCATCAGTAATAATAATAATAAAAGGATATAACTAGAACAGCACTCGGAGAGCGCAGACCTCCGTAAAAGCCATTTGCATAAGTGAAAAATAATCTGTGTACGCTATATTTAGAATATTTTCGGACGGCCCAAAACGACATGGAACACAAGCCGTTATCTGTGCTCTCGCCAAAGCCACCAGATTAGCTTGGAATCCCCAAAGTCACACAAAAACACAATCAAGATAAGCGACCGAGGCAGCGGTACCCCTTACACCCCTGTGTTCTGCGAGGTGAAATTACTGATTTTGTCAATGGAGTCTGGTGGATTGGGTTAATGGCTTCAGTTCCCTGTCTCACTGCAAGTTAAAGTAGTAAATGGATAAGTACCCCATACAGTACAGTATGATAATCTATGATCCTTTAAATGTCACTAAGCACAGCTGGTTGTGTGACAGAGAGGTAGTGGCACAGCATTTAGAGTAGAAGAGTGTTCCTGAGGGATGCTGCAGTACCAAATGCACTTGAACATGGTGTTCAGTCACAGACGCTGACACAAACATCATGTCTGAAAGTACGAGAAACAGTATGTGCACGCAGACAGACGAAAAAAACTGAGACACAAACAGATGTAGCTGGAGAACACGTGTAGTGAGATTTTGTGTGTGTGTGTGTGTGTGCATTCGTGCATGTCTCCCTGGAAAAACAGAGAGTGTGCTAGACAAAGACAGAGGCAGACAGGGGGAATGCAAATGTACCACCAAACAAGATGTAGAGTAATTCCTCATGGGTAAACAACAGTTTAGTTCCACTCCATTTCTCCATCTTTTTAGAGATGAATCCCAACTCGCTCAGAAAGCCCTGCCTGAGTAAAGTAATACATGTGTAATACCTGCAAACTGAGAAAGCAAATTCAATTACCCGTGTTAAGGCAAGGCACTATATGCAAAAACATGTTTTTTTCATGCACTTGTCAATTTTGAGAGTTTTGGGTAATGGAAAAAAAACATCCAAAAAACACATTTAGGTGTTTATTGTATTACACTTTGTCTATTTTGCTAAGTAGATTTCTCCTAAATGTACCATGGTTAGCATTTGGTACTGCCTCATAAAAAAAAAACCTAGAGTTCTATAGTCTGTTGCAAAATGTGTCACATTTAAAAATATATATATTTAAGGCCGTTTTTCTCAACAAAAGAAAAATGTTTCATCATCAGAAAGTCAGAAATCTCCACTTCAGTAGCTCTTAGATACACCAAACGTTTCAGTTTCATTCCTGTCTATATTGTGAAGGTTTTTACTGAGGGGTTTGCTCATATATCATTCAGAACCTGATTTATTTAACATTTTATTCCTAAAATCATGGAGGAAATAGATTTATTTTATGGGTGTTGACAGTATTTTCTCATTCATGGAGTGAGATATCCAAAATCCCCTCAGTAAAAACCTTTGACTCTAATATGTGAAGAAAATGAAAGAAGCTGGTTTTATCCAATGTTCACATTTCTGTTGCGGAAATGTAAGCAAGTTAGCAGATAATTATTAATATAACATTTGCATATTTAAACAAGTATTACAAACAATAATTATGTGTAATGTAATGTAATAAATGTAAGTAATCAACTGGGGAAGTTTCATGGTGATATCTATTAGTTCAAATGTTTTCCCTGTTCACATGTAGTGTCTCCCTTTAAGTAGGTTGTATGAATAAAATATACTTCATTCTTTAAGTAATTATCCAACCAGAAAAATTAGTTAATTTGATATTTCCCTCAAGGACGCTTTCACAGTGTGTGTGAGAGACAGAAACACATCCACTTTTAAACTTTTAGAATGGCAGTTGTAACACTTACAGGTCAATGTTTGCGCTTACATTTCACCCTGATCATCTCACAGCAACAATGACGGGACAGAAAATGCGTTTTATAGGTTGGCATGGTTTGCTTCATTGAGTTGTGACACAGCCCATTTAGACAGAGACCGGAGTGCAGCGATACACAGCCACTCTGACCCCAGCTCAGTTCATTATACTACATGATGCTACTGCAAGGTCACCACAAGGGCATGCTGTTACCTCACACACACACACTGAGACACACATTCATACAAACAGATGTACTGACTTGTTCACGTACAGTACATATTAGTGACCAATGGAAGTTGTTGTCGAATCAAACCAAAGATCAAGTCTGGTCTTATTTATAGAGCCTACAATAAAATGATGAAAAAGGGCTCTACAATATGTACAGCATACAGCACCCTCTACCCTTAGACCTTTCATTGACAAACAGAACTCACCTGGGAATTTCAGATGTATCAGTGAGCGGTGAAAACTGCCAGGCTTCAAAATGTGGGTGACAACCGCTCACACATGTGAAGTCTTTATTTTGCCTCATTACAACTCCCAGTTTCCACATGAACCCATACTTGACAACATTGAGACATAACAAATAAAGAAGATTTCTACCAGATGTGGGCCTATATTTGCAGCCTGGTGCCCTAAGAATTAACTTCCCATACAACTAAACTGCCTCGTCACATTCTATTAAAAGTCTGTGGAAGTCTTTTGCATGGAGGAGGCTGGGTGGATGGATGGGTCAAACAAACACAGGACTTTTAGCCTTATATATATCTATATATATTAATATATAGATATATATTATTTATATATATTATTTATATATATATATTATTTATATATATATATATTATTTATATATATTGACAATATTAATATATTAATATTTTCAATATATATATATATATTAATATATAGATAGATATTATTTATATATATATATATTATTTATATATTATTAATATATATATATTATTTATATATATATATTGAAAATATGAATGTTAACAATGGACTTTCTTTTTATGTATTTACCATGATGGTCCTTTTGACGCAATATTTTCTTTCAACTCTGCAGCTCATAACTGCGGCCTAAACTATACAATGTGAACATGGCATTATTAAGCCACTGTACGCTACCTGTTTAGCACCAAAGCAGCCAGAGAAAGTTCACAACTAGTGAACATAGTGGAGCATTTATCAGCTGAAGAGCCGGATACTTCCTTCGGAGTTGGTGCAGACCAAAAGAGAGCTAAAAGGAGAGTAAAATGTTCTACTTACATTCATCAGGGGGCCAGAAACACGACCACTAATTATTTCTGATGTTGTTGTGTTTGCTGGATGGGTAAATGTGCAACTACTAGTTTTGCTGTTTTTCAGCTTTGTTTGCTGGACTTTGTGCTACAGTTTGTAGTATATATTTTGCTGTCTGAACGATCTTCAGTTTGGATGCAATAGGAAAGTGTTAGTCATATGAACGTCGGACAAAACCTAATCAGAACTAAGTGTACTTATTCTTTGCTGAGTGGTCATTAAATTTGATTACACTATTTATTTGTTTTGTAATTAGAGAACCTTAGACCATATTTCATGCACTGCACAGTGGAGTGGAGTCATAACTACAAAAGGCACTTATAATAATGCTCCAGGAAATATTCAGTAAACATTTCAACCATTTTCTACACTTTTTGCTGGAGCAACGACCTCTCAGCTTTCTTTATGTGACAGTTGACCTAGCTTATGCAACATGGCACCGACAATATAGCTGCCTGCCCACAGTGTTCTCGAACATCCTTATCACCTGCCTAAATAAGAAACACAAATACAGAGAGGTGAAACACATTGTCCCTCCTGGGAAGATTTGACTCCTCAGGCACTGTAATGCAGCGTCTAAACTTTGTAAACATGAGTTATAAAAAAAGACTGCCTACATTTTCCAACCCAGACAGTTGCCTCTGCTAGATGAGCTCATCAGGTTAGACGATGTGTCATACTTATATAAGACAACGCAAAGGCATGGAGCTATCACAAGATTGTTATTAATGCATTTTTAAATTGCTTAAAAGTGCCTTGGTGACAATGATGTATTGTTCTGCTCTTGAAAATACAACAACATGTTAAATTCTAGCTTATTCATGCTGTTTTTTTGTAAGAAATACTTGATAAAAAATATGAAATGGTGCATTTGTATATCTAAAAGTGTGAAACAGTGACAAATATATTCATGTCATTGCTTTATAGTTGCTTTAGTTTCTTGCTTTCAGAATTTGTACAGCGAACAAGACAGAATTATGGCACTTGGTTAATCACAAGCCTTGTTATCCAAGAGTACAAATGTATTGACTTTTCCCCTATAAAGATGGGAATATTGCCTGCTTGTACGCACAGCGACAAATGTGGGTTTCAATGTTACTCAGCACCTTCACAGATTTTGTAAGGGAAGAGAAGGAATAATTCATCTCAGCTTGAATCATGATCATGTGACTTTTATAAATGCAGTAAGTTCTGTAAATCATTGAAACCTCAGAATAGATGCACGAAACGGTATGGGAAATACAGGTCAAGCATTTATAGAATTCTTTAGAATGGTGAAACACAACTGCCCGTCATTTGCATGCGTTTATGTCCCCTATAATGTCTGAACCTGTCTAAAGGCTACTGACGTGTATCTGTGCCAAGTTTGTAACTATAGAGGTGTTTTCATATTTCTCTACTGAAGGGGAAGATGTCTATGCATTTCCCTAAAATCTGAGACTCAAACGTACCCCGGGCAAAATACATCGGGTACGTCACAAATTCGAAAAACAATCGCTGTCTAATATGCAAATGCCGGCAAAGAAACCTGAAACCTCCAGCAGAGAGCAGACTTGTCAGTGCAGAGAGGAGAATTAGCATTAGTGAAGTGAAACTTTTAGCAGCAAACATGGTAGAGTGTGCAGTGTTTGGATGTAAACTATTATTGTATGTTTCAAAACCACTGACACTGTGGTAGCCACTGCCAGTTACAAGCTAACAAACTACATAAACAAATGATAGATGCTAACGGCACGTGCCATTCCGATAAACTAGACGCCGATGTTGCACACAATACCTCCCCATCTGAGTCTGGGTCTGACTGAGGCTCAAACATGTAAGGTTGAATCTCTCTGACTGTTTCCTCTAATGCTAGCCATCTTGATGCACACTGCTCTTTCACCGGTCAACCCAGCGCAAGTGCTGGTGGGCGGGGCACGAGGCCTGTGCATTTTGCAAATGTTTTATATTTATAGATCTGGAATTTCTCAATGAGGGGAAAAGAGGTTTTTTGTACACATTTTAAAATATGTCTGGAGGGGGACTTCAAAGTCACAGGGTCAGCAGCAGTGTATGGGATCCAGGTGGTTCTGTAGTGCCAGTGTTTTCCAGCGGCACATTTTCAACATTCTGGGCTTCAGGTGCAGTGGTGAAGCTTTGTGGGAATGGAGCCATAAATGTCTTACTTCTAGTTTTCTGTTGAACAAGATGGAACTGGGTAAATCAACATGTTACCAGTGAAGCTATGATACAAAGTCCTCCCTTTAAAACTGATAAAGTAACAGTACGATGGGTTTACTTTATGACCCCACGTTACCAAAACCACAACCTTAAAAGGAAATGTATTATGCTAATGTTTAGGTTTATGTGTTACATTTATGTGTTTTTAATTTCTACTAGAACATGTTTAAATGCTGTAATGTTCACAAACAAAAACATTTCATAATGCCTGTAGAGTGGGGGGGCCACAGCTTATTTTGCCCCAGAGCCTCTTAGCAGGTTGATGTTGCAAGTTTTTACTTGTATTATGTGAACTTACATTAGAATTTTTGTTTTTGATTTTAGAAAATAGTTATATTTGAACAGCACTCCATTCAGGTAGAACAATGCTGACAAAATGTTCATTTGGTCATGGAGGCATCAAATGACTATAATGCTTGGGCGATAGAAATATTTTATACATTTTTTAATAGTGTGTTTCACTGATAATAGCTTAATTCAAATCAAATCTTGTTGCTCAACTAGGATTAAATTAAATAGAACATAAAGGCATTTTATGGTGAGCCGCTCTGCATTGTGGTTGGAAAATGAAGTGACTTGGAGAGGCCTGTACTTTGTCCTAATGTGACCTAATGTTAAAAAGAAAGTGTTGTTTTTCCTTCCAACCAGACCAGACTAATAACTTTTATATATGGCACCAGATCAAAAGAAGCATATCAATCACACAAATAGTTTTGATTGCACAATTAAAAAAGAGAAGAAGTTGGACTGAAAGTCAGAAATTTGGAAGTAAATGTTGGCAAAATGACAAGTCAGTCAGGATTTCAAGTTCTGCTTTGTGTTTTGTTGCATGCTAGCATTGAGAACATTGTGACAGGAAGGTGATTACTTTTTTATTAAAAACATCTCATTTAAAATGAATAGAAAACACTCAAATGTGGCAATGGTGTGATAATTAAAAAATAGAAAAAATAAATGTAAGGGCCAGGTCGCACATACATGAATGTAGGCGAGTGACCATCGCCTGCTGAGGCGGTATATATGCGATGCGAAGATGCCAATTTGATTGCCAACAGAAGCAAATGATTTTTTGTCCCCTTGATCGCATTGATTATTAATGAACAGGAGGAGAATATAAATGTGTGACCATGCCCTTACACTCATATATGTTCTATCTATAGCATTTGTAGATGAACATTTTCTATTTTGCACACATTCAAATAAAATACAATAAAATGTATTTATATAGCCCAATATCACAAATTATACATTTGTCTCAGTGTGCTTTACATACTGTACAGGATACGACACACTCTGTCCTTAGACCCTCGCACCATACAAGGAAAACTTTCCTAAAAGAAACCCCACAATTAAAGGGGAAACATGGAAGAAGGCAAAGCTCTCAATATACCGGTCGATCTTCGTTCCTACCCTCAGCTATGGTCATGAAGGCTGGGTCATGACCGAAAGAACGAGATCACGGGTACAAGCGGCCGAAATGGGTTTTCTCAGACGGGTGGCTGGCGTCTCCCTTAGAGATAGGGTGAGAAGCTCAGCCATCCGTGAGAGACTCGGAGTAGAGCCGCTGCTCCTTTACATTGAAAGGAGCCACTTGAGGTGGTTCGGGCATCTAGTAAGGATGCCACCTGGGCGCCTCCCTAGGGAGGTGTTCCAGGCACGTCCAGCTGGGAGGAGACCCCGGGGAAGACCCAGGACTCGGTGGAGAGATTATATCTCCTCACTGGCCTGGGAACGCCTCAGGATCCCCCAGTCGGAGCTGGAGGATGTGGCCCGGAGAAGGGAAGATTGGGGTTCCTTACTGGAGCTGCTGCCCCCGCGACCTGACCCCGGATAAGCGGTAGACGATGGATGGATGGATGGATGGATGGAAGAAACCTCAGGGAGAGCAACTGAGGAGGGATCCCTCTCCCAGGACGGACAGACGTGCAATAGATGTCGTGTGTACAGGATAAACAACATAGTACAAATACAACATTTGACAGAAATTATGTTGTGTTGAAAAAGAGAAAGTATAGATAAATCCAGGAAAATGTCAAAAAGTTTTCCTGGTGTCCAGCAGGACCAGGGCAGCAGGCGCAGCCACGATTCCTGATCCTGACGTAAACTTTATCAGACGCAACCTGCCACATGAGAGACACAGAAACTCCGGGGATGATGCCCCGGATGCTGTGTTAGTAACATACATTTACATAATGCATACAGATTGAGAGGGAGAAGAAGAGAGAGGGAGGGGAGGAGAGAGGAAGGGAAGGAGGAGAGCAGGGAGGTGTCCCCCGGCAGTCTAAGCCTATAGTAGTATAACTAGGGGCTGATCCAAGGCAAACCTGAGCCAGCCCTAACTATAAGCTTTAGCAAAAAGGAAAGTCTTTAGCCTGCTCTTAAATGTGGAGAGTGTGTCTGCCTCCTGAACACAAACTGGAAGCTGGTTCCACTGGAGAGGAGCTTGATAGCTGAAGGCTCTGGCTTCCATTGTACTCTTAGAGACTCTAGGAACTACAAGTAACCCTGCAGTCTGGGAGCACAATGCTCTAGTTGGTTTATAAGGTACTATGAGATCTTTAAGATATGCTGGAGCCTGACCATTAATTGATTAATTCAATTAAGTAACAATTCCTGTGAGATAGTCAGTCCACGAGGAGAGGAAGGGATTTGGTGTTGGATCACTGGCATTGTTCATCTTTGCAGAGAAACAGACCGTATGGCTTGAAGTACAATTTTAGCTAAACTCGTTAGCTTGACTGTTAGCTGGCTCTTTGGAGCTAAATTTCCTGTTTGTTATCGTTGTATGAGTGCAGAATTTAGCACAAAAAGTCAATGTTTGATTATTGAAGGCTAATTTTGTTTAATATCTGGACAAACTCTTCATTAATGCAACTGCTTTCAACTTTTCGATGTTAACTTAAATGTGAAGAGGCTTATTGACTGCTAATAGGTAATTCCAGTGTTTCACAGTTTGGGTTTTCTTTTTTTAGTTGGGGCTATCGTTACTCTCAGAAGTGCTAACAATGGCAACAGAAGAAGTGAAGGCAGATTAGCCAAACTCATGGAACATACAACTGAGGTCATAAGTAAAAGTAATACTAGTTTTCTCTTTGTTACATTGTATATATGTAAACATTCAATAAATAGCTTATTGCTTTAACCAACTAGCCAAACGTGTTGATGCACACATTTTTCTTTTTATCGAGGGATAATTTGTGACATTTTGGGTGCACTCACTTCAGGTCCAAAACTGAACTGTGGGAGTCCTCAGCAAATACCATATTCACCTTAATGCAAGGAGATATTTTGTCTGCAAATTACATTTTGGAAAAGTGGGGTATCGTACTACATTAGAGGACTAGACAGTTACATATTCACAACAATTGTGCTGGTGTAATACTTCTGAGCATTGCATCATGTTTGTACTGTAACTTTAATGTTGCTGGCTATCTTGTTATTTTCAAGTCTACTTATAGTGTGTCTTTCAGAGTTAGTCAGCACTAAAAGTGTTTGGTTAGCTCTCCTTAACTGGATTTTCTCACAGGCCGAGTTACTTTACGTGTTTACTGCCACTGAGGAAATATATTCCTAACCAGACTTCAAGGGTAAGAGCTCTCTGTGAGTATCTTAGGGAAACTTTTCCAACAGAACTAGTATGAAAGTGTATGAAAAGTATGTCTAACAGTAAAATGATATCGTAACCAATAGGAATGATGGCCAAAGGTGGCTGTTATTCAACTTCCATCTCTCCTTATAAACTCTGTGGTACTGCTGAGTAAACACAGTGGGCTGTTTGCTCTCATATCACATAATGGTACCAGTAAAACACATCTGTCACTGTGTGTAAAAGCATGTAATGTTCCTATCTTTATGGGGGAAAGCCAGCATATGTTTGTGCTTGAACAGTTACAAGGCCTAGGATTATAAAAGTGCCTTAATTGCGTCCTGGTTTCCATAGTAGGTAGGAAAATCCCAAAGAAGAACTAAAATCAAGGAACTAAAGCAACTATGAATCACTTCAAGTGTTATTGGTGTGTGAATCTGTCTTGCGTGCTGAGAGATGGGAGCTCTTTATTCCACTGATGACTACATTAAAGAAAAAGTACTCTTGTGATTTGTGAATGACGTTCCTCTCATCACTTCTGTCACTCAAAAAGCAGAGGCAGCCACTCAAACACACACAGGCACTGCTTTCAACTCATTTTATACAGAAGCACAAAGAGGGATCTCCCCTCCGGTCTGCAGCTTTGCGGAGCTGCGGCAGTGTTTCTGATGGGATTATCTCTACAGCACATGTGAGGAAGGGATTACATATTATTTTGAGAGTTTTCATCCCGCCCTACCATCTGTCACCAGTAGAGTGGCCATAGGACATTTGCAAGAGATTTTAGTGGAGTGATAGGATGAGAGTGGATGTGAGACCGGTCCCATCTGTAAACCTTTAGAGCATAAAATGACCTACAATTGCTGGGGGGGAATATTCAGTAGAGTGAAAAGTTGTAGCTTTCCACTGAAATCCAGCTGTATTGTCTGGGACGTTTCCCATGCTCTGTGTTGGGAGAGGGATCCTCTTTTTAGTGCCAGGGTGATTAAGAGCCAACTCAGCACTAACGTCATAATCCACATCCTGTCGCTTACATTATAGCTGTAACTTGATGAGTTGTGTGGCACTTGGCTGGCTCTGCCCCCCTCGGGAATGTATTGTATTATATTATATATATATATTATATATTATATTGTATTATATAACAAATGTTTTAATATATTTTAAACTATGTCGTTTTTAAGGTATTTATGGTCCACATTTTTTCAGTAATAGCCAAGTTCTGTGTTTCTGTTAGATTGTATCACTTGCATTTCTGTAGCTTCTCTGATCCAGCATCCAGTCATATTTTTGGCATCCTAGCAAAAGATATAAGTCAGATATTCGCTCTCTTCCCAGGTTTGTTTTGGTCTCCACAAACCCTGGAAGGAAATGTTTAGTTCCTAAACTTCTAAATGGTCCACTATGTTCATTCA